>NW_026849283.1:0-19985 GCF_030867785.1 Colletotrichum acutatum | reverse complement strand
CCCACCTCGAACTCGACTCGGAGACGTAAGCCGAGAGCGGCGACCCCACGGATGCTACGCGTTGCGCAGGGCAACGTCGGAAAGATCTCCCCGGCGCACACGGCTTTCCTGCAGCTCTGCTGGGAGGCTCAGATAGATGTGGTCCTCGTCCAGGAACCCTGGACGGGCTGGAAGGACGGAAACGTGCAACTGAACACGCACCCGGGTTTCGACTCTTTCGTCCCGGTCGACTTCTGGGACAGCGAAGGAACCAGACCAAGAGTATTGACCTACACACGCAAAGGGATAGGGATGACGGTGGAGCAGCAGAGGCCTGTCCACACGAGAGACGTACTGTGGCTGGTGGTCGACAAAACGACGACTATCGTCAACGTGTACAGACAACCCCGCGACCCCCACAGCCGCACAACAGGGATACTGCTAGAACTCAAACCCCCGGAGCGAGCTTTGATCGCGGGTGACTTCAACGCGCATCACTACTCTTGGGAGCCCGGGACGAGGAACGGGAACCGGGGAGATGACATTGCAGGCTGGGCAGACGGCCACAATCTCTCTCTTATCAGCGAAGTTGGGGTGGCAACCCAGGATTGCGGACATGTCCTGGACCTGGCTTTCTCTAATATCCCTTTTGCGCACGCGCAGGTCAGCCCACAGCTACACCCGGGAGCTGACCACGAGGCCATCGTGGCCGTCATACCACTATTCAAACGCCCAGTGTCACAGGGAGAGGGCCACCCGCAGCCACGGCCACTGTCAGTGCCCGACTCGGCGCTGCCTCGGCTGAGAGACCTGATCGAAGGGGGGCTAGCTGCGATGCCCAATCTGGGGGATCAACCTACTCCGGAAGACCTGGACGGGCAGGCAAGTCACATCGTCGAGCTCTTCTCCCGAGCCATTGAGGCGGTCGGCAAGAAGAGAGGAAAACATGGTAAAGGCGCGGCTTGGTGGACGGAGGAATGCGCAGAGGCCCACAGAGCATACCGTGCTGCCCGCAACCAACAAGCCTGGGAGACGGAGCAAGATGCGCACCTTTATCTAATGGAGAAACGAAAGGCGTTCCTGAGCACGGTGAGGAAGGCTAAGCGAGCATACTGGGCCGGAAAGATCGATGGAGTCGCTTCAGACCGGGACCTGTACCAGATCATGGGTTGGCGGAAGGCGAGCCCACTGACCAGAGCACCCCCATTGGTTGTGGACAACCAGACGATCGAGGATACTGACGAAAAGGCCCAAGCGCTTCGGGAAGCCCTTCTCGACAGGTTTAGTGCGGAAGATGACGCACCGGGTAATCCGTTTGACGTACCCGTCGTCCCAAGGCGAGCGATTACTTGGCAGGACAATGTTAGCGGAGAAGAAGTGAAGACGGCCACCTTAACAAAGACAACGACCCCTGGTGTGGACGGGATCACCACGCGCCTCCTCCAGGCCTGCTGGGGCGTCATCTCGGAGCCGGTCAGGCAGCTATTCCAGTCCTGTATGCGGGCCGGCCACTTTCCTCTGCCTTTCCGCAGAGCTGAGGTGGTCATGATCCAGAAGGCCGGCAGGGATGCCTCCAAGCCCGGGTCCTGGCGGCCGATCGCGCTCCTCTCGTGCTTGGGCAAAGGACTCGAGAGACTAATAGCCAGAAGGATGGCTTCTCTGGCGATTGTCGAGCGCATCGTCAGTCCGCAACAGATCGGAGCTCTACAAGGCAGGTCAGCCGTCGATCTGACGACCTGCCTCGCCCACGATATCGAAACGGCCCTCCTAAAAGGGCTCACGGCGACGCTTCTGACTATGGACGTAAAAGGGGCGTTCGACTCCGTCCTTCGGAACCGGCTCGTCATTAGACTGCGTCAGCAGGGATGGCCACACGGCTTGATTAGACTCATCTTCAGCTTCTGCTGCAACCGCATCGCCAGAGTCCGACTGGAAGAAAGCACGACGGAATACTTTCCTCTGTCATGCGGGCTGCCTCAGGGGTCGCCACTATCTCCCATCGTCTTTCTGCTCTACATCGCGGAGATCCTTGAAGACGACCCGGACGCGCGATTCGGGTACGCGGACGACATCGCCACTCTGGCCATCAGCCCCTCCCTGGAGAGCAACGTCGCAATACTCAACCGAAGCGCAGCCGGCATTCTCAGATGGGGCTCGGAGAACAAGGTCTCCTTCGACCCGAGCAAGTGCGAGGTCATCCACTTTACTAGGAAGCACAGCCAGCCAGCGGAGCTGCCAGAGGTCAGGGCGGGGGATTTGGTGGTCAAGGCCTCGACAAATCCTGTACGCTGGCTGGGTGTCTGGTTCGACAAGAGACTGTCCTTCCGGCACCACGTCGACACAAGAGTAGCTGCGGCAAAGAAGGCAGCTCAACACCTGAGGCAGCTTACAAACACAAAGAGAGGACTGCCAGCGGCCGCCGTGCGAAAAGCCGTCGTCTCCTACGTACTGCCGATCGCGCTCTTCGGCGCCGAAACATGGTACGCAGGTATCACGAAGCCGGCTTCGAGACGCCAAGCGGAGACAGACACGAGTCCGCCTTTCCAAGGAAGACCCGTCAACACAGGCCAGAAGGGGCTCGTGCAGAAGATCGACAGCGTCATTACAGCGGCAGCAAGGATCGTTCTACCTGTCTGGAGGACAACGCCAACCAGTAGCCTCCTCCGAGACGCCGGCTTACCGTCAGCCAAAGTCGCCTTAGAAGGCGTCCGTTTACGGGCCGCAGTCCGACTACAGAGGATTGATCGCCGACACCCGCTAGTCGCGCGGCTCTCCCAGCAGGGACAGCAACAGACGAGACTACAACGGACGGCTGAACTTCTGCCAAGATGCGGAAGACCAACGTTCCTCCAATCACAGTACCTGCCAAGCTCACAGGATCAGATAGTAGTTCAATGCAAAGAAGAGGCTGCGAAAGCTTTCGAGCGCTGGCTAAAGACAGTACCGGAAAGCCATATGATCGTCTTCTCGGACGGCTCCAGGGCGACGAACGGAGCCGTGGGGTACGGCTTCGTCATCTACCGAGACTCCAAACGCATAGCGCAAGGGTGCGGCCGACTCGGACTAGCAGAAGTGTTCGACGCCGAGGTCGAAGGGGCGCGAACCGGCCTCAGAAGGGCTCTGCTCACCAATCGCGGTCATCCAATCCACATATGTATCGACAACACCAGCGTTATACAAGGCATCCGCGGCAAGGCGCCGGACTCGTCACAAGACGCGTTCCTCGAAATCCAAGAAGCGGCCAGGATATTTGATATACGGACGCACTGGTCCCCGGGACACCAGGGCATCGAAGGAAACGAGGCCGCGGACCGGCTGGCCAAAGAAGGAACGACACTGCCGGCGCGGATGGGTCAAATGGCAACACTAGCGGGCATCAAGCGGCTTGCAAGGGAAAAATTACAAAGCCAGCACAGGAGATGGTGGTATAAAGAGCGAAGGCCGCGGTACGCGGACTTGGGGCTTGAGGCAGCTCTGTCCAGCCCTCCTGAACTGGCCTTGCCGCGGGCTACGTTACATCACCTGCTGGCGGCACGATCGGGTCACGGGGACTTCGAGCAATATCACCGACGTTTCAACCACGACGACGCTCTAATGATGTGCTCTTGTGGAGAGGCGAAAGACGTGGACCACCTGGTCTACTGTCGACTAACGCTGGCGAGGAGGCAACGGTGGCCGACCCTCCACTCTCGCAGTATGCCCGAGCCCATAGGTCCTATGGGATCTCTCGAGGCCTACTTCAAGAGATTAATCACCGACCCACGAGGCTTCGAGGCCTTTCTCCGCGTGACGGACTTCTTCCAGAAGATCTGTCTGCGGTAGCAGCATCCACACCTAGGTAGATGTGAGTGCGGACTACAAAGAACCTCCCGATTCCAAGGGACGATTTGGGAAAGAATGAAACTGGGGCACCAGCGGGAACCGGGGACAGACAGAACGCGTAGTGGCCACAAGGCATGATTTGGAGGACGATGTAAAGAGACGACGTACTGTAGAGTAGGTAGCCTTGGCTCACGGCCCTCCACGCCATATACCCTTCGGGAGGTCTGCGGTAAGGGCTCTAGCCCGGCCGCCACGGCGTTAAATACAACAACAACAACAACAACATACTTGACTGCCACCCGGCAAGTTGTCGAAGGCTGGATCTCTGAAGGGCATGTTTCTCTCGTTGATCTGCACAGCTTCTTCCTACGAGTTGGCGATATTGTTAGTGAAATGGACACAGCTAATCCCTGACCCTGATAGGAGGTGACTTACTTCGGCGGCTGTGCGATATCCAATAACCATTCTACCCTGGGTGCCTACGAATAGGTATCCCAGGGCCAACAACAGGAAAAGACGACTGAAAAAAGTCATGAGGAATGGCTTGAATCCCAATTATCGTAACCCGAGAGATCTTGAGAATCGAATTGATCTAACATTCAGAATGCGGCGAAGAGTCAACGATTCTTATAAGTGTTTCGCAGACCTGGACTTCGCCATGATCAATTTTTGGATAGAGCGACTTGCCGTAGCCGAGCTGTTTGGTCTGTTTTTTTTTCGAGATCGCTATAATTGAGTTGATGCGGCCGAGTCAGGTTGCTGGAACTGTTATCGCGAGAATGCGATGAGTCCCTCTGACTGAGTCAAGTTACTACGTTTGTTTCCGTTGCTATAATTGACATAGTATGACTGAGTCAGGTTGCTTAGCATACATGTATTGCGGTGGTTGACCCTAAACCCCCCAACGGAAGATTCTTCGTTAATTATCTCTCCGGCCAGGACTACTTCGTACTACATGACACTCGCCAAGTCCCGGCACTCGCGGCAACACTCTCCACCGTTCTCCGCTCTAGCCAAGGCTGAGACCGACATCCATACCCTGGAAGAGACAATTTGTTAACCACTTTATTGAACTTGCTCAAGGATTGAACGAGTGGGCGAACTTACGTCAACCTATATCACGTTTCTATCACAGGTAACTGGTGTGGGATATCTGGTCCTGTGCTGAATGGCGACAGTATGTACGCCCCCAGTTTTCAATGATTCTGCTCCAATGTAAATCTTCCTGATGCAAGAATTCAAGGGAGAGCTTGACGGACTAATCTATCATCTGTTGCTACGTTGCTCTGAATACTTCGCGATGTCTCATGCTGAGTCCATCTAGCGGCCAATAGGATCGCGATGAAAATCTGTTCTTACCTACATTTAACCAATGGGGCAGCCAGGCCACGAACTGCACACCATCTACATCCACACGTTAATCACACTTTCGTGTAGCAACTATTCATTTGATGAATAATCAGTCATATTTCGCTTTACGTCATGCGGTGATCGATCTTTCTGGAGATGACTCGAGCAAATGAGCCCAGGACTGAATGCTTCGATCGGATACACCAACACCGAGGCTGTCCCTGCCCAAGGAGACCTAATACATGTTTTTGACAGTCAACGGAGCAATATGACTTCAAATTGATTCAAACTCTAAGAATGGTCGATCGGCATCGCCGCAATAAGCTCCTTCTTCTTGAGGTGCTCGTTGTACAAGGTGACATGATGAATTGATAGGGGCCGAAGGGTCCGACATTAGAGTGTCCATGTCTCATTGTATCAGGCTTGACTCCAAAGTTTTCTTGTCTGTTCCGCTGGACTGATCTTCTATAAACAGGTGGCTTGTGTATGTTCATCCGCTGCCCTTCTATCTAAACAAAAGGCAGCCGACACACCCACGCTGATTACTGAACTCGGATTTTGTTAATGGAAAAAACGCCTTATCAAGCATTTCTGGTTTAAGAAGCAGAATACTTCCCAAACTTATTCCACTCCCGTTCTGCTATTTCACTTTCGTTCCATTCTTCGCCATCATGCTGAAAAGTCTCGGCCTCTTGCTAGGCTGCACGGCGTCAACTTACGGCTCACTTTTACCACGAGGCGGCGACAACGCGAATGGACATCAATGGATCAACCACGACGCTGTAGTTCCATTCACTCAGAATGCAGCTGACGGATTGGGAGGGAGTTTGGAGCTACGGTTCAACCCCTACCTCTGGGTTTCTGGAGGCTGTGATCCGTACCCAGCCGTGGATGAGAATGGTAATCTCGGGTAAGGAGCACCTACAACTCACCTGAACCACGACCACCTCGAGAGCATTCATCGAAAAGTGTGTTTTGATGGAGCAAAAGCTGACCAAAACTTATAGAGCTGGGTTAAAGCCGACAGGCGGCGGTAGAAGTGGCTGTGGAGCTGGCGGTAGTGGCCAAGTCTACGCCCGGCGCGGCCAAAGTCAGGGTCGAAATGGTATCATGTACAGTTATTACACTCCTAAGGTCCGCTGGGCCGATGGAAAGAATAACGGACATCGCCATTACTGGGCTAGTGTGGTAGTCTGGGTCAATCGATGGGGTTGTGAGGAGGAGGATATCACTGGTATTTGGCCAGTCGGTGTTTCCTACACGGCTGACCATCTGAACTGGGGTACACCATCCACCATCAGTGAAATATCTTTCCGAGGCGCAAGCGTCGGCCTAGACATGGCGACCCATCCCAAGATGCAAATCCACGACAACGTCATCTCGGCCTTCAAGGGCGCTGACGACGAGAACATCATTGAGCGAACCCTGATCAGCTGGGAGTCATTGCCAAATTTGGCCAAGGATGCCCTTACCGACGTTCAGTATGAGAAGACGCAGGTTCCTTTCAACGACGCCAACTTCCAAGCCCAGATGGATGCCGCATATCAGGAGAGGTTCTTCACGGGGATTCCCAAGGTGGCGGATTGCGACCCGGTAGAGGACCGACCACCTAAGGTTGATACTCCGGATGATGCTCCCGTAACTTCTACCAGTGTGCCCAAGACAGAGCCCACTGGAGCATAGAGATCTGTACGTTCTGAAAGCACGATTGAGTTTGGAGGATGCATGGGAAGCCTGGGGTGGAGAACTTAGATGAAATTATCCCCATTTGCTCTATAGAGTTTGATAATGAATTGCTCTGGCTCATCCGTGAATCTAATGTAGACCTTTCATGGCGAACCAGCCTTTATGAAAATGTAAAACTCCGTCGGTCTTTCAGTTAAGTTGGAAATCGAGTCATGAACTTGGGCCAAAGAGAAAACGTTTCGCTTGAGGAGTGACTAAGCTCTCCAATACCTGGCTTGTCTCTAGCCAAACCCTGCGCTGGAGTTCCAACCCGAGTGTCCTGTCCTCGTAGATGAATATTAGCATAAGGTAGGCTTTGGCAAGTTCAGGGTTCACAAGTTCTCATGTGCATGACGCGAAAAGAAGAATTCCTCGACATCATCTTACCTGTCCATGAACTCAGGGTACCTATGCCGTAACCAAATGATTAGCAACATTGCAAATGATCTATCGCCGCGCTTTCAAAACCCTTTTTCGGTGTAACTTTTGAGAAAAGTGAAGGAGGAGGCCTGAACTTACGGAGCAATATCGTAATCGACCAGCAACCTGCCATGCGATCCCATCAGTGGTAGGCATGAGTTCACAACGGTTCGTGCACACATCTCTACAGGTCGACCAATGAACCAAAGCAGTAGTCGCCCGATGAAAACCTGTGAGCTGAGTGGTGTGAAACAGGCACCCGGGTCCAGCTGGTGAAAGTGAATTCTCGGGTCACTGCCCGAAAGATGACGTGCGCAGAGCTCCCTGATCCAGCATGCGTGGATGATCTTTGCAAGCCCATACTGGTAACTCTTCTGTGTAGCGGCGTCTTTGACAATGCTGACCTGCTTCAGATAGCAGTCTTTTGCATCATTTGGGAGCTCGACCATCGGGGCTGCGGAGCGGATTGCCGCGCTGGTTAAACTGCAGAGCACCACTGGTTGAGTTCCTCCATCGGCTAGCATTTTGGGAAAGAGGAGTAGAATCAGGAGCGCCGATGAGAGATGAATCAATTGCAATGCTAGATGAGCGTTATCGGTGTCAGAAAATTGAGCTCGTAAAGACAGCAGTGGTTGCGGTTTAGGGAGCTGGATCTACCAGCTGAAACTCACTCTCTTCCCAGCCATCTGCTGTCACTCTAGTCTCATTGTTCATGATAGCAGAACCCATGACCACCACATCGATACGGTGCTGTGAATCGTTGATTCTGGTCGCAAAAGTCTTGACACTATCAAAGGACAAGAGGTCCACTTCCATCACCGTGATTTTTGGCTGATGGCGAGAGCCATCTTCGATCGCTTTCCTCAGTTCATCAGCCAAAGATTCGCCCTTTGCAACATTTCGGACCGCCAAAATAAGAGTCGAGACACTCAGTCTGGTAATAATGCGGGCCGCTTCTGAAAGAATTGCGCCGGTGGCGCCAACGAGGAGGATTGTTTTCCCTTCGAAACTTGTCGTAGGGGGTGCAAGGTCCGCCTTTGCCTGTCGGCGAAAGGTGGCCCATGGAAAGATTTCCGAGAAAGGGATTTTCTCTGATTGAACCATGTTGAGTTTACAGAGCCTAGAGAAATCAGATGAGGAGACTACCGGTACCGACTGTGGTCGAAGGACTTCCCACCACTAATGGCACATCAATCTTCACGATGTCAGCTCAGGTTGTTGTTGTTGTTGTTGTATTTAACGCCGTGGCGGCCGGGCTAGAGCCCTTACCGCAGACCTCCCGAAGGGTATATGGCGTGGAGGGCCGTGAGCCAAGGCTACCTACTCTACAGTACGTCGTCTCTTTACATCGTCCTCCAAATCATGCCTTGTGGCCACTACGCGTTCTGTCTGTCCCCGGTTCCCGCTGGTGCCCCAGTTTCATTCTTTCCCAAATCGTCCCTTGGAATCGGGAGGTTCTTTGTAGTCCGCACTCACATCTACCTAGGTGTGGATGCTGCTACCGCAGACAGATCTTCTGGAAGAAGTCCGTCACGCGGAGAAAGGCCTCGAAGCCTCGTGGGTCGGTGATTAATCTCTTGAAGTAGGCCTCGAGAGATCCCATAGGACCTATGGGCTCGGGCATACTGCGAGAGTGGAGGGTCGGCCACCGTTGCCTCCTCGCCAGCGTTAGTCGACAGTAGACCAGGTGGTCCACGTCTTTCGCCTCTCCACAAGAGCACATCATTAGAGCGTCGTCGTGGTTGAAACGTCGGTGATATTGCTCGAAGTCCCCGTGACCCGATCGTGCCGCCAGCAGGTGATGTAACGTAGCCCGCGGCAAGGCCAGTTCAGGAGGGCTGGACAGAGCTGCCTCAAGCCCCAAGTCCGCGTACCGCGGCCTTCGCTCTTTATACCACCATCTCCTGTGCTGGCTTTGTAATTTTTCCCTTGCAAGCCGCTTGATGCCCGCTAGTGTTGCCATTTGACCCATCCGCGCCGGCAGTGTCGTTCCTTCTTTGGCCAGCCGGTCCGCGGCCTCGTTTCCTTCGATGCCCTGGTGTCCCGGGGACCAGTGCGTCCGTATATCAAATATCCTGGCCGCTTCTTGGATTTCGAGGAACGCGTCTTGTGACGAGTCCGGCGCCTTGCCGCGATGTCAGCTCAGGGAGCAGACCGGGTTACCGAGACATACTCCCTAGTGCTGACATTTGTAGAACACATGGTGTAGGCTGTATCAAGCCGTGATCCATGTGTTTCCTGGGTCCATACATTTTTGAATTACTGGGCCCTGGCAAACATTGTCTCTGGCATGTCTGGGCAAGTTCGTGTCATCCTGCATCTAAATTGAGGCGCTAAAACGACGCACTGTGCTCGAATTGGGCCACCGTGTCCGCGATCTGCGCACCCACCGTACGGGGTACAACTCGGAGACACGAAAACAATGGTAGGGAAGTATGGGAAGACAGATATCGTTCCGCATCATGCAGGTGCATAGTGGTGCCTTAGTCCCGGTAGTGCAATCCTTCGCGCGAACTAAGAGACAGCGGCTGTGGCTGCTCGACTGAATCCCCTGAAGATGGTTCCGAAGATGGCAACCACCCGGCGCTGCCGCCTAGACCAAGCCTGAAGTGGATTTCGTCCAAACTTAGATGTCAGAGTACAATCCGCTTATTCCGGCCATCGGGGTTTTCAGAATTACAAACCTGGCCTCGTTCTTGCTCCGCTCTACCTGTAGCTGTGTGGCATCATCGCCCTCAGCGCGTCCCTCACAGCAGAGGAGCACGGCGCGTCTTGTTGCGCACTACTCGATGCTCTGCAGCTTCATCTCAACACCGCGATCATCATGGCGTTATCCGACTTGAGAAATACGTTGTTTACTGGCGACAGCAATGGCTTGTTGTGGTTCTTTTTTCTGGGCATCGTCTTCCTGGTCGGCGGAAGCCAAGCGCGGGCCAAGTCTGTAGATCCAAGAGAGCCACAGGAAGTGAAGCCCAAAATACCGCTCGTCGGTCATATCATTGGGTTACTAGGGTGGAGGCAGAAATACTATCGTCAACTCGGGTACGTTGAAAGTCTAATAATTCAAAACATGACTTCAATGTGACAAGAAAAGCCAGAAGTCAGACTAACGACAGCGTATCAGCCTTGAGAATGCTAAACTTCCAATCTTTTCCATCTCAATGGGTGGATCCGAGAAGATGTACATCATCACGGCACCGCAGCTGATCCAAGTTGCAATGAAGAACAAATCTCTGAATCTTTACCCAGTGATGGCGGAGTTCGCGCAGAAGATGGTCGGCCTAGGACCAAATGTCATGGACTTGTTTCACAATCCACCAACCGATGGGTCTATCTCATGGATTGAGGACCAACACCCATCTTTTGCGCCTCTGGCTCCTGGTCCTGACCTACAGGAGATGAACACCTACGTCCTGAACAAGATTTCGAAGACTATCAATTCTATCGGACCGCACTACGAGACCAAGAAGCTGTACATGTGGTTCAGGGACTCCTTCACCATGGCCACAGTGGGCTCCCTCTTTGGCGACAAGAACTCTCTAATGCGGGATCCGACGTTGAGCAAGAATCTGTGGTATGTTGCACCTCCTAGGCTCACGAGTCCCAGAGATTGACTGCTTACAACGTCAAATAAAGGGACTACGATGGTGGTCAAGCCGAGTTACTCATGAAACCGCTACCCTCTATCACAGTATCAAAGGCATACAACGGCCGTGCCAAGGTGCAAAAGGCTCTTCGAAAATACTTCCGCGAAGATTATGATCACATCACAGATGCCAGCAGTGTCGTCAAGCGGCGCGTGGCAGTCAACCGAAAGTGGGGTCTGCCCATTGACGACATCGCCGACCACGAGTTCGGAATGCTCTTTGTGAGCGTCACCAATGCCATCCCGACACTCTTCTGGATGATGTGTTATGTGTTCCGCGATGCCGATCTTGTGGCAGACTTGCGAAAGGAGCTTCTTGCCCTCGCCGTGATACAGCAGCAAGACAACGATGCTGGCGAGGGCCGTCCGTCTCGGAAGTGTACTTTCACCGTTGCCAAATTTCGTAAAGAGTGCCCCTTGCTGGTGTCTACCTACAAGGAAGTCATGCGCTTGACAAATCGTTCGACGGGCACACGACGTGTCGTGGAGGACACATTGATCAGCTACACACCATCTGGAGAAGGCGGCGAAGCAAAGACCTATCTACTCAAGAAGGGTGCAAACATTCAAATCCCTGCCATCATTACCAACTTTGGCCCCGACGCGTGGGGCGTGAATGCACACGAATTCAATCCGCGGCGGTTCATGACCGCGGACAGAGAACGAGAGCGGGCGCAAAACCGCGCCTTTAACCCTTTCGGTGGCGGTAAACACCTTTGTCCTGGACGTTTCTTTGCCGACGCGGAAATATTGGGGGCGATGGCCGCGTTGGTCCTGGGATTCGAGATTGAGACTCCGGCTGGTGACAGGATCGAGGTTCCGCAGATCAATAACAACCTGGCTGAGGCTGTCGGCAAACCCTTGACGAGCGTTCAGGAGAACATGATGGCGAGGATTCGGCGGAGGCCAGGCTGGGAGGATGTGGAGTGGGCATATATCGCGAACAACGTGGCAACTTAGAAGGAGTCCAATGCTCACAAGGCGCGCTGATTATGGCATTTTGTCAAATTTGTTGTACTTCTTTGCAATATGAGGCTTTGGAATGTGACTTCAATGACCTTTGACGAAGCCGTTGCGGTCCCGGGTCGGCATCATTCGCGGACAGCCGGTGAGGGGTCGCCGCGGAATGCTGGCCGCGGAAACCTGCCCGAGCCGCTTATCGGCAAAGGAAGCAGCAACATGGGAAGCCGAAATGGCACGGGTTTCCGGGCTTACCTAACGCCTACTCTGTGAAGCTGCATCATATCAATCTTTAGAACTGCAAATCTTCATACGTGTTCCATAGATTCACGCTTGCTCTTCATTTGTCAACAACTCGACGTTCCTTGTCACTTGACAGAATCAATGGTGCCAAACCCAAGCCAGGCACTTGCCGTCATTCCGGGCAATGCCCAGGGCCAGGTCATCTTCTCAGATGTTCCGCTAAGCTTCATGATGGGTGTCGACTCAAAGACCGGCATCGTGGCAGATGCACACCACCCCCTCCGCGGCGCATCTCTCAAAGACTCTGTCCTCGTCATCCCTGCTGGTCGCGGATCCTGTTCCGGCAGCAGCGCAATCGCAGAGCTGATACTCTGCGGCAATGCGCCCGCAGTCCTTATCTTCAGGGACGTGGAGATGATTCTTACCCTGGGAGTTCTAGTGGCCGAGAAGATGTTCGACAAACGCATTCCGATTGTCTTCCTTTCAGACGCATCACATTTCGAATTCTTCCGTCAAGCTTCGACAGTGCGGATCAACGAAACGAGCTTGGTGGTTTCACCAGGCGGGCACAAGATTTACTTGGTGCCACAAAGCACAAAGACGTTAGAGTTGAATCCAACCGACAAAGCCATCTTGTCTGGCGAGAGCGGCGAAGCTTCTCGTATCGCAATGGAAATCATCGTAGACTACGCCACGATACAGGGGGCGCAACGCCTGATAGATGTTTCTCAAGTCCATGTAGACGCTTGTGCCTACGTCGGCGAAAGCAGTCTCCTCATCCCTAAGCGCCTGCTTTCCCTCGGAGGAAAGTTTGTCGTACCATCGACCTGCAACTCCCTGAATGTCGACCGACAGAGGTGGAAGGAACTGGGAGCCAAGTCCGATATTTCTCAGATATCAGACAAGATTGGAGAGACGTATCTCAAGCTGGGCGCCAAGATGAGCTTCACCTGCGCTCCGTACTTGCTCGAAAGTAAGCCCGTAGCTGGAGAGCAAGTCGGGTGGTCTGAGTCCAATGCCGTAGTGTTCGCGAACAGTGTGCTGGGAGCACACACACAGAAGTATCCTGATTATATGGACGTTTTCATTGCATTGACTGGAAGGGCCCCTTATGCCGGGTGTCATATGCCAGAAGGCAGGAAGCCGGAAGTCATAATCAAGGTCACCCAGATTAGCGCATTTGATCCATCGTTCTTCGCTCTTGTTGGCTACAGTATCGGACATGTGGTCGCCGCCAAGATTCCTTTCGTCATTGGAATGGAGACGACACAACCGACCATATCGGATCTGAAGGCATTCGGGGCGGGGTTCGCAACGACTTCATCTGCTCCCATGTTTCACATCAATGGCATCACGCCAGAGGCTGCAAGTTTCGGAGATGCACTACCCAGTCTAGAAACCATCGAGGTGACAGTTCCCAAACTTCAGTTGGCTTGGAGACAGCTCAATACGGCCATGGACCCTTCTGTCGATATCGTTTCTCTAGGAAATCCGCACTTTTCCCTTGAAGAATTCTCACAACTTTCCGAGGTGTGCCGCGGCAGACATAAGGCACCCAATGTCGCAGTCATGATCACCACTGGCCGTGATACATACAAAGAGGCCCTGAACCTCGGCTATCTAGACGTTATTGAGAGTTTCGGTGCCCGGCTGATAACGGATACGTGTTGGTGCATGATAGAGGAGCCGGTAGTTCCTCTGAAAGCAAGAAACGCTATGACAAACTCAGCCAAATATGCTCACTACGGTCCTGGGATTGTGGGCAAGAATTTCCACTTTGGAGATGTTGTCGCGTGTATCGAGGCGGCAAGTAGAGGTCATAGACATGATGATGAGATGAGCCCGCAGTGGCTTTTCCGGTGATCCATAGACTGTCAGAATTACTCGCTCTGCATCCAAGAAGTTAAAAGGAAAGATATAATGATCATAGGTTCAAAACAACGGCAGTCGTAGACTATCATATGAACTACAAACTCAAGCCAAGGTTGAGCAACTGCAAAATGAGCAGTTCTCGTTAAAATAGTAGGTTGATCAAGTATTGTCTATTGCCGAAAGGTTCTTCGAGCACCAATCAGAGTTGTCCTTGACGCCTCACGCATCAATTTAGTACCAAGATCGTCATACCTAAGGTAAGGTCGGTAGTCGCGGAAGCAGATGACCGGTAATTGCATGAAAACTCAAGACTGACAACTCAGACACTAAACGATGCACTGCCGCCGCGCATTAAGCACGAGGCGGACGGAACGAGGTCAATGTCCTGGATGTACTTCGTACGGAGTAACGGAAAACGGGATTATGGTCCATGAAATCAACGAGGCTTGGCACTGCATCTGTTGCGGGAATGACGGGGTTCGTTCGGAAATAACGTCTTCGCTTGTGTGTTGCAAGTTGGACAACTCCACTACGACATGTGATCCAATGCAGCACTATTCCTACAAGCATCCAGAGAAGTTATGATGCAGGATTCAATTTTCTTCAGTCGTGTCTATTCATCTCACATTTGGATACAGAAGACTCGATTTACGAATGTAGGTTTTCCGGTCAAGGCAGACGCTCCTTTGGGGCTGAGATTCACCGGTTTGACGCCTGTCATTTCGCGCATCTTGGCTTTTCAGGCACCCGAGTTTCAACTCAACAATATCGATCTTGGCTGTGTTGTCAGGTTGTGTAAGGGTTTGATCCTCCAAAATTCCGTGCCTTGCCACACTCGCGACTGACAGCAGCCGTCCCATCTTCAGCTTTCGCCAATTCGAGCCCAATGAAGCCTTGAAGGATCCTCAAAGGACCAGAACCACGCGATGGCATGGATCTGTTTCCGGGAAGAAGGAATCATCACCAGAGTCCAGCCCCTTTGGCCCGCCGTTGAGAACTTGCGACCCCACGAAGACCATCAAATGGTCCTCTTTTTTGATTATGGTAATCCCACAACCGAAGCTAGCGGGCACCTAAGCGGAAGCCATTCGCGGGATCCCGCTCCATCGGAAATGGAGCCCCCGTCAGCGCTTATCCTCATCAAGAAAAGAGCTGCCTTGGAGGGCTCCATCGTAAGCAGGGATTCCAATCCTTCAGACCCCTTACCGCCGCTTGGCGCCAGTCAACCGCTATGAATTCCTCGAGAAGAGCCAAAGTCCCGACGATAATCCACAATCTCTGGCGCTCAACGTTGCGGCCTGTCAATATGGGGCTCCATAGAACCATAGCGATATGGTTTTCCCCTCCGGGTTCCTGGGTCTGGGCTCCGATGCCTTAAATCTTTCATCTTTCCGCCCCTTTGAATGCTGGAGATGATTTTAGTCCCGTTTTGCTCCGCCATTGAGCAATGAGCGCGGCACTATGACAACTCCGAAGAACAACGCGTCTCCTCCGGAGTACTACAGCGGCCTTGAGGTCGACAGCCGACCGGGCCGATCGCCGGGAGGATATGGCGATCAAGACCTGAGCAAATTCCGCGTCACGGACCAGAATAACCTGCCCGAAGTCAACAATCGCGACGGCGACCTCCCACAAGCCGTGCACCCATACGGCCATGATTACTCGATGCTTCAGGCCGTTCACCCAGCGGAGGGCGGCGTCTCATCAGTCGAGTATCAAAACGGTTCATATGATTCCAGCGGGTACTATGCTCCGAAAGAAGACAACCCGCCAGAAGTCGTGACAGCAGAGATCGATGAGAAGCAGCAGAAGAAGAGGGCGGGCACAATATGTGGCATGCGACGCAAGACGTTCTGGATTATTCTAGCCGTGGCGCTCATTATTGTCATTGGCGCTGCGGTAGGAGGAGGGGTCGGTGGCGCATTGTCGGCAAGCAACAGTTCGCAACAATCAAGCAGCAGCTCGGGTGGATCAAGCGACAGCGGGAGTGGCAGCAGTGGTACCGGCTCAGGCAGCGGCAGTGGGAGTGGAAGCGGCGACAGCAGTGGTGATAGCAGCGGCGATTCTAACAACACGACGACAACGAATGAGCTGGATATCCTGCCCACCACCAGCATTGGCGCGCTCAACTTTACCGATTACTATGGCTACGTAAACCATCTCGTGTTCTACCAGCTGCGGTCTAAGAACCTTATGATGTCGTCTTACAACTCTTCAACAAAAGTGTGGAGCTCAACAATTACCAACAGGGAGAGCACGATTAAGGAGGGCACTCCCATCTCCAACAGCTTGTTCTGGCATAGCGATAAGGTAAGTTGCCGCTATTCCATCAGCTACTCAAATGCGTGTGACCATTGCTAACCCTATTCTTCAGGTTCGCGATGTCCGTATCTACTACCTCAACGATGCGAACCAGGTCGCGGGCATCATTAACGCCAACCCTGTTTACGGCTCAACCTGGGATAAGTCCGGCGTCTCAAACACATTTACTGCGAACGCGAAGTCAAACCTACTGTCTAACGGCATCTACACCCCGGACTCATACCTATCGAACCTTGTTTTATATCAGGACGCCGGGAATACCATCCGTGTTCTCCGCCGGACGGGCGAAGGAGCGACCGATTGGGCCGCCGTGGGCATATCGACCGACTTTGGAAAGCCTGCAGAGGGTACCGGGATGTCTATGATTCCCATCTATACCAACGCCACCACGAAGAGGATGGCTATGTTCTATACTTCTGAGACAGGCTCACTCATCCACCTCACCCTCGTCAACGAAAATGACTGGACCAATAACACCTTACCAACCACGCTTGAAACGAACGCAACAATCGCGGCCTTCTCGAGCGGATACGAAAGCAACAACAACCTGGTCATGCACGTACTAGGGGCACAGGCAGACAAAGCGCCTGTGCTGACAACGTACGCTGAAGGAGAGTGGACCAACGTGGGAGAGATTTCCACCATGTCCGGCGAGGACAGGCCCTTCAAGATTGCTGCCAACTCAGCTGGGAGAGTCTATGGTCTCGTTCAGCGCAATGCGACCAAGGTTGAGATTGTTGAATGGGAGTGGATTGGTGGTACAACATATAATAAGATCGGTGTGATAGATACCGTCTCATGATCAGAGGAGAAATCCTATGTGGGTGAATACAAGGTAATCTGGCTCTCGTGATCCTCCGAGAGCGACAATAGTAAATACAAGAAACAGAATAAAAACAAGTTCAAAACATACTATCTCCCCTAGGGCCCCAACCCGTCCAACGTTACACGTCCATTCAAGACTACTGAGACTCAGTTTTGATGTTGATTCCCACATCATACGTATCCCAGCTGGCGATGAGACTCGGGAAATTGAAGGCCGAAAAATCCGGTTCAGTCTTGATCACAGGACAGAAGTCATTTTGTTGTTGCTGTGACAGCTTCTCAATGTCAGTCTTAACCTGTCACAGACCGGCCCAATGATGTGGATCTTTCACAGCAAACATACCATCTCCAGATCCCTCTGCTGAGCAAAGTGCGAGCTGCAATCATTCTGCAAAAAGCCCGGGCTCCGGCCCATGCTATTTTCCCTTGCCCGGCTAGGGTGATCCCTCACGGCCGGGGTCGGGGCGGCGGGAAGCGGGTCAACCCGTGAAGCACGGGCTGCCTTGCGAGCCTTGGACCGGGCAGCAGTGGCGGCAACCCGCGCTCTGTGCTCAGCTTTGACTTTGGCGACGAATTGCGGTATCGGGTGGGGGCATCGGTCTTCATAAACGTGCTGAAGGATGACAACTTTGTCAGGCCAGTGTTCTTGAAGTTTGTCTTGAAGTCTTGAAGAGGTGGGAGGGAAGCATGTATGATGTTCGTGGACTCACGCGGTGCATGCTGCCTATCTTGGTGAACCCTTTGAAGCAGCCAGGGCAGATGGCTTCAATCATCTTGGGAACACGGGGCATCGTGAAGCGGGTAATAGGCATCTGGGCGGTGTTCCTCAACACGAACTGGCTGTACTCGTTGAACATGGTGACTAGAGATTAGATGACACGATAAAGAACAGGGTAGAAGTTCGTCAAGTGGTTAATGATTGACGATTGACCGCGAACATAACCTGGGGCTACCCTCCTTTTTGTCTTGCTCACCGTGGCTGGCAGGATGGCGTTGGGTCAAGGAACTGTTCACTGAACAGCTGCGATGACTTCTCAAAGAGCTTCCAACCGGGCTCCATAACTATCCGACAGGGGTCGATCAAGTTGGGACGGAAATGTCGCAACAGTTGAGTGATTCTCAATGACGACCTGCCATACCAGGATGGCGCGGCAAACGCGCTATCTATCGTCTAAGTAAAGCGCTTATTGCTTCTTCTTCTAGGCCCATCATGTGAGTCTCGCAGTCTGGCACTCGGGGGCTAGGTCCATCTCTTTGTTGGTAGTCAACTATCACAGTCAACGATGCAACCAACAGTGGTGTAGGTCCCCTGGGGCCGAGTCTGGGGGCATGGGCTGATGGAGGGTAGGCTCTTGGGATTTTTGTCAATGTGCGGAGTTCCTGTCACCAATATTGTTGAGGATCAAAGAAACAAAGTCTTGCCTCATCGTGCCCGGAGCTCCGTCAATCGGCGATCCCACGCCGTCCTGAAGTTTGAACAGTGAAAGCGATGTTTGGGGCCTTTGGGTCAGAACGAGCCACACCAGGCAAGGTCAGTTTGATAGCATTCCCCACAGGCAGACGAATCCATCATGTCATCGGCGGTAGTGAACAGAACAGTCTCTTTGTGTCCGAGCTCCCAGGCGGTTACTTGGTCAATCGGCAGGTATCCAACAGACATGGGTCACCCGTGGCGAGACGGCAAAGTGGTTTCGCGGGAGGACCGTCCACCTTTCTCTAAATAACGACATCTGGAAAGCTAGAGAAAGACCCAAGAGCTAGTCACTTCGCCTCGTTTCAGACCAGGGTACAAAGATGAAAGGTCTTGTTCACCATGCGAGGCTGACTATGGCGAGGATCGTCGATTTGTAGCCCCGCGTCCTCGCACTGGAGCTTTGGACTAACGGGGCCCAGACCGGGAGACCATCATGTTGGTTGCACAGCAGTCTGGGCCCGTTTAAAACTCAGTGACAGTCCAAGCCACGAGAAAAGAGTGGCTCCTGGCCATGACCCATGTCCAGTTCGCATTAGTAGGAATCCCACGCCGCATGCGACGCCATGTGACCTGGTTTAATCCCAGGTGCCATGCAGTGAAGTCGCATGTTTAATGAGCACAGCCCAGGTTCCTGTTCAAATGTTTGTTCCCGGATTCTCGGGTCTTGAAGCAAACATCTGTTAGAGAAGGTGAGCGGTGAACAGCGGTGAACCAACGAATAGCAATCATCCCCAACGTTCAAGACGAGTGAGGGTGCCGCCGTATTTGACTTGCCAAACAACTTGGACCAACATCGTATCTGAGCATGGTATATCACCCATATCCAGCTCGATTGCGGTATTTTTCGATTCTCACTAAGCTCAAGTAGGTTGTGCTTGTTTGAATCCTAAGTGAATCGGGCTGAATCTTGTCTGCCGAGGTGCAAGCTCCTGCAATATCCGCAGCTCCCGTCCTCGCCCGCGGCCCGCACCTTTGATGGATTCGCGGTCAGGCGGGCGTCGAGTATACTCCCTTGCATGATCATGTTCACACGTGCTGGGTGTTCCCTGCAAAGGCATACGGTACCTGGATCAGAAGCACATGAGGACGGACAGGCGCGGGGCCGCGGGCGGCTTCTTGGGAACGTCATCGCAATGGTTTCGTAACCCTACGGTGCTCGTCCGCGCCTAGCCCGGAGCACAAGACCTCGCTAGACAGGTAGACATCAAGCGGTGAACTCGAAATCGCCAAGGAGCGATTCAACTTCCATTGAATAAATGTCAATCTAATACCTTTCAACATGTTCGAGTCCGAAATATATAGACGAGTAATCAGAATGGTTATTCAATCGATCACTCACAGAAGAAT
>NW_026849282.1:0-20156 GCF_030867785.1 Colletotrichum acutatum | reverse complement strand
CATGGCTAGGAGTGGCTTTTCTTCTTCATTCGCAACGTAATTCGACTTTTTTTTGGCTCCTCGCAATGGTCACAAGCCATCTGCCGTAAATGGGCCTGATGTCTGGGTACCAGAAGCGCCTTTGCCGACAATCACCGATCTCCGTTCCCGAGTGGGTACTTTGACACCAGTTCCTGCTATATAAGGATAGAGGCCTCTCAATCAAACTCGGAATTTTGCGCAGCGACAGCTTCTCGTTATCCTTCACCCGTAATCCTTCCACACTCCTCTACTTTTGTCTTGAATATGCCTCCGTATATACACCGCCAGCAGACCGTTCATTCTGGCGAGCTAGGACATGATGAGATCGGTCAAGGCCAGGACAAATGGGAGCCTTCACGACACCAAATCGCCATCATGGCGACGGCCGCCTTGTTGTCGCTGATGGTCGCCCTTGACGCCTGTGTCATTGTGACCTCTTTGCAGGTTCGATATCCTCCAAACGCTTTTCCATCCTTTGCATGCTCACAGTCATAGGCTATCGTTGTAGACCTCGAGCTCAGCACGTACGACGGCTTCTGGATAGGCACGGCGTACCTCCTAGCCAACGCCGTGCTGATGTTATTCATAGCGGATTTGAGCCGCGTGTTCGGTCGACGGCCATGCCTGACCATCTCGGTCGCTTTCTTTACTCTAGGCACGGTCTTGTGCTGCGTGTCGCATTCCATCGGCTTGATGTTGGTGGGACGGTCTCTCCAAGGCATCGGCGGTGCTGGCATCATCGTCTTATGCCTGTTGATTTTCACCGACTTTGTCCCTTTGCCGGTTCGGCCTACGTGGTACGGCGTAGTGTGAGGACCCTCCCTCTCGGACTCGTTCTTCCTTCTGCTGACCGCGCCATTCGTCTCTAGTCAGGCAGCATGGGCGTTGGGCAACTGTGCCGGTCCTATACTAGGCGGCGTCATTGCTCAGCACACAACGTGGCGTTGGATTTTCTACATCATGTTCCCATTTTGCGCGGCTGGACTTGTTCTCGTGCCCTGGCTCGTCAACATTGCTTCTCCGGCTGATGGAATGCCTAAGAAACTCGACGACATGGACTGGCTGGGAAACGCTATGTTCATCGGCTCGGCCACCTTGTTGCTGGTGGCCGTCTCCTGGGGAGGTTTGCGCTACAGTTGGGGCAGCGCCGGCACTCTTGTGCCGTTGTTGCTCGGGGCAGTCGGTATGGCGCTGACCATGATCTACGAGTCACGCTTCGCGATGTCCCCGTTCTTGCAACGCCGACTTTTCCAGACCGCCAGCTCCATCGCCACGTATGTTTGCGGCGCCATCCAAGGCCTCGTGGTAAGAGCGATATGATATCAAGCGCGCAATGTGACACGCTGACAGTGACCACAGATGTACGGGCAGCTTTATTACGTGCCCCTGTACTTTATGGATGTCAAGGGGTTTACTCCGGTCCAGACCGGCGTCGCACTCTTCCCCGTCATGTTCACGCTGGTGCCGGCATCCATCATCACTGGTCGACTTGTCACGGTATTCAACAACTACCAGTGGCCGATCTGGGCTGGCTGGACTCTGGCTACCGTCGCCTCCGGGCTGATGATGCTGTGGGACGTCGAGACGCCGACGAAGGTATGGGCGCCGACGCTCGTCCTTCTTGGCCTTGGCCATGGCTCCATCTTGAACGCGCAGAACATGGCGTCGCACGCTCTCTGCGACGAAGGCGACGAAGCGATCGCCGCGGCGATGTACGCCTTTCTCCGACAGTTTGGCATGGCAATCGGAGTGGGCGTCGGCGGATCCACTTTTCAGAATGTGATGCTGCGCAAGCTAGAGGACGATGGCTTGGCCCCCGCAGGTACGCACGGGGGTGCCCATGCTATTTCCGCCCTGTTCACCGCGACCGACGACGCTGAGCTGCGATCCAAGATCGTGGATGCGTACGTGTACGGCCTGCGAGGCGTCTACGGACTGTATGTCGGCGTATCCGGACTGGCGCTCTTGATGAGTTTCTTGATTCGGAGGGTATCACTGAACAGGAGCCTACGATCTGAGCACACGATGCACACGTAGGCGACGGGTCACGATAGTATCCACGGTAGCTTTCACGGCTCCAGGAGTTGAGCGTGCTTAGAGGGGGGCGTTGAATCCCACGCTTGCTTTACTAACACTCGATGGTGTGGGTAGCATTGAAGTCGTAGGACATAATGTATTTCAGGATACCACTCGACTCTAAGACCGGTCGTAAGCCTTTTTCTTTCCAAAAGTTGATACGCGAACTCGAAGGAAGGCGCGTGCAAATTATCCGCAACGAGACCTTGCTTGGTGCCATCTTAGGTAGTGAGAGCCCGACTTCCGTGAGGCCACGGAGGGGTGACTTCTGTATGTATATTGACCCTCGGTTGAGGGAGAGAGATTGTGTGAGCGGAGCATCTGTGAAGTGGATCGCTGAGCAGGACCTACGCGGGCTCCACGCGGTGTGAAGAGGCAGAATACGGGCGATAGCCCGGACTGAACCATATGAGTTTAGCCTCTCATGCGTTGTTTCCGTCAATGTAGTTCTAGAATTTGCTGTGAAGCATTCGCTTGTGGTCGAGTCTTGGCAAGGAGCATCTCTTATCAGCGTGCCCCTGATCTCCCGCGGGGTTTGCGCTCTTGGGCAGATGGCGGATGTGATTGGCTCACGAAGGGATGAGTCAGCGCATCAGATGCACTTGACCAATGGCATGGCGAAATTCGGACGTCGGTCATGGCGCGCTCAGTCCGTCAAATCTCGTGGTGCAGCTGAGCGCATTTGTCTCTAGATCCAGGGCACCATGTATCCATCACCCAGCGTGAGATGACACCGCAACAAGCACTACGACCAAAAAGTTGACCGTAAGATTTTGGAAACCAAGGTAGGGAGGGGACGCACTAGCCATCGCATGCCATCGTACGATGCTAGGTTGAAGGACCTACAGGGCGACGAGCTTAGAGGTGATCGAGTGCAAGCTTGAAATCTGAGCATTTAGGAGGCAGCAACAAAAGTAGTCTTCCATTGATATCAGCTCCGCAGACTGACTCAACCCTGGACGCTGACGTATCGCGGAAGATAGAACCTCTGCGATTGAGGAAGGACGCAGTCGACCTTTGCGGCCGATATTGCCGGCCAGCGCCGTCGTGTGAGGGCAACTTAGCCAGGATCCCGTGTTGTATCGCGGTTTTTGTATCCATATCACTCTATTGAGTCCAGCGCGTGCTTGGGGCACATTGCGCGTAGCATGGACTCAAAAAGTGTACCGTATTGTGTGACCTCTCTCGAAAGCCTGATCCCGTTGAGGTCGATCTTTTGCGCCCGGAAATGTAAAACCTGAACGGACGATACAGAAAGTCCTAAAAGTGGATAACCTCACGGGAACCTTCCTGGAGCGACGCACATCTCCAGCGTGATGCGCACGACTTCGAAGGACCGGATGGCCCGTGCAAGCAGCTTCTAGCGTCTGACACAGCCAGTTCATAACTCAAGTTGTGTATGTCACGATCCGAGCCTTTCTCCAGCAAAACATGTGTGACGGGATGTATGAGCGTTCCACCAGACATTTACGATCTCTACACCATGCCGAACCGGGACCTTTCTCGTCGTTCTTTCAAAGCAAGGTCAATCTCCAAGGTGTTCATTCGGAACGTGGATCGGTTTTCACCCTCTATTATGTCATTTCGACTCGAGAGACCGACCACCGGGCATCAGTGTTGATATGGGAAGTTTTCATAGCCGTGCTTGCTGGATCAAAGCAAACCTAGCTGCACCATGAACGTATAGGTAGTGATTGATCGATGCACGACGTGAGAGCGATACATCGCTGTGTTGACAGAGAGACAGACAATAAGAGATTGCAGACTGGCAACCGTTCAGCATCACGACCGCGAATCATTCATCCCCATGGGATGGATGCTCTGGGAAGGCCAAGGTAAGGACGAGTATTCGCGACGGCTATACTGCTTTACCTAGCCCAAGTAGGCGCTTCTAGTCCACCCTATCGAGCGCTGCATTGAACTCGTCAGACGTCCGCGCATGGCTACCGCCGCTCATCAACGATCACGGACCAGCCTACGCTCCACCAAGGCCCGTAACGAGGGTGCTATGCTGAGATGAGAGTGACCGATCCAAATGCACCGACAACTGTCCGCTGCCACCCTAGTTCACCACACCCAAGCCAGACCAGCCAGCTTGCCCTTGGCTGAGCGTAAGCCCCTTGTGGGGTTGTTGACCACAGAAAGAGTACCATTGTCATTACCGACTACCAAATCTGAGATGTGTCAGTCGCTTGCGACAGTACGTCAGGTTGTACGCCTTACTAAGGTCTATCCCGTGATCAACGTGACGCTCGTCGCTGTCGTCGTTTTGCGTGCTGCACTTATAATTGGCCCACGACTTCGTTGCGTTATCAGACGAGCAGGGACCGGCAGACAGGAAGAAGGATCCACTTGTAGTCATCAGCATTCTGTACAAGTGACTCTGAGAGAGACCTACTCGTCTTGCGCCATCAAAGAACCGTCGCGATTCACTATACAATGGTTCAAGTCAAGGACCGACCAGTTCCAATCGCCCGTTGTGGTCCTGCAAAACGCGACCATCTTATATCTTTCGTTCATCAGTGTGCCCCAATCAACGCAAGAATCTAGAAAACCGCGCGGTTGGAAAGAAGTCTGCCTTTCCACAAGCTGGTTTACATGCTGCTCTCCTGAAACGTGACGTAGGACACTGGATACAACAGCCAAGTGGCTCAGGACCCGGGCGACCCAAAATGCCATGGCGGATATCTGATGATGCCAGTAGCTAGAGTGGACCAACTTCGGATTTGTGACGTCTTTATACCTGCGGAACATGAGAGATTTCTCTTGGCCTCGGGCACAGTCATAACCTGCTCTATCCCAGAGTTGTGTGGTTTTAACCGCTTTCGGATTCTCTTAGCCACCTTCAGCTTCTCCTGCTGTGTACGATTGAGATTCTGGAGGCGCAGGCCAGAAGCACGGATAAGCGTGCGTTGTTGCGAAGTCCACTTCGGCTTCGGTAGTGATGAAGGCTAATCAGCGCCTATTCGATCTACCGGCTGCATCGAGCCGCATGCAGGTGAATGCACAAGTACAAAGGACGACTGCGTCTGCAGGAGTCGTCCTCTTTGCTGTCACCAGAAAGCATACTCCCCAGGGCATACGTGCAATGACGCCGGTCGAACTTGGAATCATCGGAGGGCTGGCAGGCACGTTGTTTCTCATGGTTGTGCTGCTATGCAGTGTCTGCAACATCAGACGAGATCAAAAACGAAGTCACACTACAGGCTATGCTGTGAGTCGCGAGGCACCTCGCCCGATGCCGAGTACTTCTGACACTTCTCAGATGTCGTGAATCCTGGGACTGCAGATATCTGGACTCGTCCTGTAACCGAGATGCAAGATGCCGGCAGTGCTTAAAACTGTTTTTTGGACAAAACGTGCACACTGTGCATTTAATGTCACGTGTATTGTATGTAGCTTCTATCAGGCGAATAAAGATGACGAATGATCAACTTGAGCACCTGCTGTCGTGCATTTGGTATTGAGCTCAATTCTCCTGAAGTTATGTGCATATGAATCCTGAGTTTTCCCATAGTCGTCAAATACTGCTCGTGTCGCACTGTACATTGCCTCTAACTCAAGGCGAGCAGAGAGACGCTGCCCTTGAAAGCTATAGTATTGATCATATGTTGCTTCCTCTTGGCAACACACTTCATCTTTTTGGACTTGACCCACACAGGCTGGGCCCATAGTCGTTCTTACTGTGTACATGCGACCACGATTGGAAGTGCGAGAATGACTGCGGTTGAAGCCGGTTATGGATACTTTGGAGTAGCTCTTGATCACGCGCTGCCCCTGGCACTGTCGTTTGCCATCCTGACCCCACATTTTGGTTTGCAAACCAACCGCTACAGCCATTACCAGAGGTTTGCGGAGGCCCATCACAGCAACTTTCGGCTTCTCAAACATTGAGAATGTTTGCGAGAGAGGAAATGACTTATGATCAATGCTGTAACATGCTGCAGCTATCACAATCATGCAACAACTGCGGGGCGTATACGTCCTAATCTTACTCGCATGCGTTACTCTCAGCGTGACCGCCATGACCATGCTATTAAAAGCGCCTCCGGCAAACACATCGATAACGGCTGCATTCGCAGGCTTCTTTCTCTCTTCATCTGCGATCACAACGCCCTTCATCTTAATCATCAGTTATGCTCTCATTCGCATCTGATGGCTCTGGCAATTTCCCTAGCTCTAGTCGAATCATTGCATGGATCCCGGTTTTTCTCCTAGATTGTGCGTTCGTTCAGCTGATTGTCGGAGCGGCTTTGTTTTCTACGGAAACACAAGCGTGGCATTTTGCCGCTATCGTCTGTCTGTGGGCTGGGTTGTTATTCATGGCGACCGTGGGTACAGCTGAATGGATTGCCGTGGAAACCAGATCGTTCAACATTCCCAGCCATTCAATGATTGAGCGCATCGATACAGAGTAAGGAGTCCCCAATCAAGTAGCTGAAGCCGCTGTTTGTCACGTTTTGGTTCTTCATGTTAGACTGAGTCAAGACCAGTCTTTCTGTACGCAACTTTAGTTGCGGAAAGTGGCACCCGCGTCATACAAGGTGTCATGCGTTATCCCTTTGTGACTCACACGGGCTTTCGGGAAGCAAGAATATCAACAAAGATGGAGAATGTGTAGATAATCATGCGAGTGCTGACTAGCTAAGCCGGGACGTAATAAATTATGTACGTGTGTTGGTACCTTTGGTTGCTTCCCAGCGTGGGCGTACGCTTGCTCCTAGTGAATCTGCCATCACCAAGTAATGGCAGTCATGGTAGATGTGTCGGCAAACCTCCGTAACAGATATGCTTGTTGGTTTGGTGACCCGCTCGGTGAACGCACCACCGACACAACCAGGTTCCCTCGTCTCACACAAAAGAAGCAATTGAAGTTGGAGGGCCTGAGTGCCCCAGGCTTTGCGAGTCGTCAATCTTTGCTTGCGGCCAACCTTGCTTGCCTTTCCCTGACGGAGTAAGCACATGGGCAAGTCGTGGCGGTGAATATGTCGCCAAACAGTCGCCAGAGCAGAGGCAGACTTGCTTCCGGCTCTCCACAATCTGGGCTTATAATGAGTTACACAATGCATTACACAGACAAAGGGTGAACAAGAGAGGAGGCGAGTCTCGCTTCTTCGAGAGCACTTACGTGGTAGGCAGCGTGATAGGAAACAAACGAGATTCTGGACTAGCTAAGACGACCCCATCCTGTAGTGACGCCGTTTGAACTTTGCTTGAGTGAGACTGGAATCGTCGAGCCGTGCAAGCTGTTTGGCCAACAAAACAACCATAGCGAGAATCACATGATCTTTCGTGGGTCGTAACAATGATTGATCGAGCGTCAGGCCTAAGGTTTGCTATCGCTCGCAGGTGACAGGACAAAAAGCTAAACCACGCCTACCATGGAGATCATTACTTCTGTACATTTACATCTCCTCTTCCCATCCATCTTGTGAGCTGGACTCTGATGA
The DNA here is from genome assembly GCF_030867785.1 of Colletotrichum acutatum. Lineage (NCBI taxonomy): Eukaryota > Fungi > Ascomycota > Sordariomycetes > Glomerellales > Glomerellaceae > Colletotrichum > Colletotrichum acutatum. Next base: position 12,609 of record NW_026849282.1, on the reverse strand, counting down.
GCTTGAGATGTTCTCTGGCGAGCTACTATCTTCTGACTCATCCCAGGAAGGAACATACAGGCCCTCATAATCCCACGGGTTGAAGCATCGTGGAAAAAAGGGAAGAACGCCGTTCGAGGTAAGGTCTACGACCTTGGCTGCTTCTCGAAACTGGCCAATACGCATGGCTTTGATAGGTGTGGTGCTTTGTTCCTGTTGACTGGTATTCCACAACGCAGCCATAAGTGGTCTCAGCTCCACCGTCCTGTACCCAGAGAGCTTGACGTGCTTGTAGCTCTACTTCGGCATTAGCTTCGGTGGCTGCTATATGAAATTTTCTTACCCAATCGAGTTCGAGACGATTCCTCGCGAAGATAATTCGTAAAGCAAGGTAGTAGGTCGCTGCCGCAATGCGGCTCGGCTCAATCCCGACGTATCTCTCATCTAGTAGACTACACGTCGATAGATACTGCGCAAGCGGGAGGATTTTCGGCACCTTCGTGTCTGCGGTGCTGATTCGACGAAGGAACACGAACGGACTCGGTGTTTTGAGCGAATTCTCTAAAACGTCAACTATGGTTGCCTTAATAAAAGGAACATCTTCTGGTTGGTATCGCTCTGCGAGACTACGATCGAGTTCAAACACAGAAGGTATACTCGATCTTTCGAACTCAGTCGCAATGGCAAAAATGATCGCTCCAATTACGTCGAGATGGTATTCCGACACGACTCGAACCGAGAGAAATCGGTCAAGACAATTGACCGCTAGATAGACCGTCTCGATGGGGATGTGGAGATACGTTGCGAACCGAATAAACTTCGTACAGATCTGTAGTCGTGACGCCCATCTCTGCGGCACGCACTCTTGAATTTCCATGTAATGTGCCAAAGGCAAAGTCTTTCGCTGATTTCGGAAATTAGCGACAGCCCAGCCTGATACTCGCGAGCGATCTTATTTACCTCAAGTCTTCTCAAAGCAAAGAGACTAGCGCTATCGTACTCTTTGATTATTTCCGAGTCATCTTCATGGGGCAGATATTTCTTGTCGTCTGCCTTGTGTCAGCGTACCTTGGAGGATTGAAGGACTCGAAAACGCTCACCGTTTCCAACATGCCACTTTGTCGCCCATATCTGGAAGCTTTCGTGGGAGTCAAGAGCACGTCCAGCCATAGATACTATGCAGAAAAGGCACAAGCTTATAGAGGTGCTGTTTTTGCAGAACCTTCGGGTTCTTCCGTTTGGGTACTGTACATATCAGTTGCTTTTATCATCCAAAATAGTTCTCACTAAATGGCTTTTCAAATGGACATGAAAAGCGGGTCTTGACCTTTCCTCCCCCTATGCTCTTCTCTTCAAGGGATCGACTCATTGCAGCCTTCCTCGTCATCATATAAGAGGTAAATACTGCTCCAAGACGCTCGTCAGCATCAGAACCGGCTCTCGGCGTTCTGCGCCAACTCATACATAACTCGTTTCTCCCAGCTCATCAACTTCCTTTGGCCGATACGTAAAAATCGCGATGACTTTCACCTGAGAATGGCGTTACAATGCCCGACACAAAAACAGATGGAAGAAATCCATCGTTTTGTTTTCCATGACCTTTTCAGTGACGCAATTAAGTGTGTGGATTTTGTTTTGGTCAGTAAAGACTTTACATGCCTCCTGCATGGGGAATCCCCGAGATATCTCGCATTCCGGCAACTGCAACCTCAACAACGCCAAGCGGGTTGTCCGATCATCCGCTACCTGGTATCGTCCGACGCTCACTACAACCCAAAGAGAAGAGAGGTAGTTCTCAAAGACCTCACGTTAGCCGTTTGGGACTCGTCAATCGACCAAAGTGCTACAATAGTGACCACATTCGACAAGCTCTTTTCACAAACCGCGACGGCCGTGACAACGACGGCGGTGTTTTATGTGCAAGGGCGCCTCTGTTTGCAGCCAATGGTTATCGAGGGCCACGATCTGTCTTCAGTATCAAAATATCGCCTACCATTGCATGCAGAACTCGCTATGTCGAACGAGATATGCACGTGGGACTTCGTTCTACGTAGGGACGTCAAGAAACGGCAGCGAAAGCAGCTCCGTGACAACGTGCGGCTGACACTGAATGGGCCGGACATAGATCCACGAGTTCGGCGTCTTCTGCAGTTGACACTGGATCGAATCCAACTCAAGAAAACTCGAAAGTTAGAGCATAGTTAAATTTTCAAAGATGTCTGTACTCCAGTCTGTCAATTTGGATTTGCTGAATATCTCTCGCACCGTCTATATCATTCCAAATTCATTTCTTCCAGGTCATACCCCCAAAGCCATAATGCCGAGGACTACCATCGTGCAACAGCTGCCGTTGCCGTTGACATGTCACTAATGCGCCCAACATGAAAGTGCAGCATGACATAGTCAGAATACAGGAGAAGGGCTTGGTTTTGTAACATCTTGCATCCATCTTTGCTTCGCTTGTGGCGTATCTCTTCTTCCTTGAGTTCCATGGGTTCTGTCCCCACGACCTTTGCTTCTGTTGTGGGCTCAAGGAAGTCAACAGACCAACCACCGCCAAACGCGTACCATTGGCACGGATCGGTGAGCCTTGAAAAGTAGTGTAGCGTTCCCATCCAACCAGCATTCAGAAGAGGGGTTCTCGTGGTAATTGAATGATGCGGCGTGTCATCAGTTCAAGCGAGGCAAATGCATCAGGTTACCCGATGCCGCCTTGTCCCACACAAGAATAGGCTTCCGAAGAAGGCCACAGAAATAAGCAACGGTCTCCTGATGAATCAAGCTACGACACATGTTCGAAGTATGCCGCATGAGTTCTTTGACAACGTATCTTGGTCACCCAATCAAAAATGAATCTCCGTATTGTGCCACCACCTAGCCGACACGAGACCACTCAACGTAGCAATCTAATGCTATATCGAACATCTTGAAGTATTCCCAATCGCTCGCAACACAAGTCAATCTCTTTCCTTAGGTCTGTCATATCCAATCATGGTCGAATATGAAGATCACTCTAGCCCTGTCCCGTTGCGAAAAGGTAATCTCGTCTCTGCGCTGGAAGCACTTCAGCAACCTTGTTTCCATCAAAGTCTAGAACAACGACTAAATTCTGCGGTGCCTCGCTCTCGATAACGATTGGAGAGATCGCAGATCAGGCCGGCCTCTTTCTATGTCATGTCGTAGATCACCGTTCGTAGAGCCTCTTGCGTCCTATACTGATGTTGGCTGAGGCTCACCCGCTGATCAACACAAGCGTTTTGCTCAGCCGAGAAGCTCATCAGAATCATGTTGATCAACTGAAGATTACCTTCCGCCTTGGCGACCTGGGCTTGGTATTCTGGCGTTCTCGCTGTTTGTCGCTTGATCCGTGCTTCCAGCATTGCTTCTTTTGTGGCGCCATGGCGTCCAACATTATGCTGGCTTGGAGAGACGTCAGGCATATTGAGGTTTGTTTCTTAATCGTTCGTAACAGAGATGCCGCTTCAGATGCGAAATTTTTCAAGTGCGCGGTCACAATCAAGAGTTGATATTATATTCCGGTATCTTACAGTCGGAGCCGTTAGCGGCTGCTATCAGATGTCAAGACGAAAAGCCACCTTCATTTGGCCTCGTCTTGAGTTCAACTCGGTTGATGGGTAAAGCCATAAATAAATCTGGACGATGACGCGTGCTTAGTTGTACATACTAGATTGTACTGTACAGTGTGACTTCTCCAAGGTGAGTTCTGTAGTCACGATCCAGATGAGCCCATTGAGCGCACCCTCGTCACACTACACTCCACCTCATCCACGATGGGGCACTGATCACACGGCTGTACTGTCAATGGTGAGTTCAAATAACGAGGCTGGCAATCATGGCGGTCGAAAATTCATGATCGAAACGGACGAAATTGGGCACCGGAAAAAGACAAGAGGACACCGAAAAGCTTGGAAGGGTTCCGGATTTGGTGTTTGAGAATACCACGCCTTCCGAATAGGGGTCTCCGCCGAAACGACTCGTCTCACTGAAGCCACATTCAACGCCTCGTGGATCAACCCGGCCCTCGTGTTGTCGTGGTACCTGGCAGAATCTGGAATTCGACAGTAACTGTGTGCCACCCCAGAGGTGGAACAAGATTCCCTGAGAGCATAGATAGGGAAGACGATTCGGCTCCCCAATTCATCAGAAGCATCTACAATTCGTGCCGGGACTTGAAACGTGCCGATGGATGTCTCCTTTGAGTCCTTTGTCCCGCTTGGGTCTTGCCTCAGCATCCCATTCATGCTCCCGCCTTCTTTGTCGCGACCGAAGAGCTGGTTTCGTATCACTCAAGTAACAGGTTTCCGTCATAGGCATTGTAGAATATAAATCGGAGGTGATTGGGATGTCCCACTGCCGATTTCCGCAAGTCTATCGGCCTTGAGCAACTCACGATGGCACCAACCACCCGTTCCAAAACCACAAAGACCTCTGTCAGCAAGTCCCGTACAGCCAAGTCTTCCAAAACGGTGAACAAGACTGCGGTAGAGGCTTATGCCTTGAAAGCAAAGAATGTCGCGTCCACCTTGGAGGGCGAGCTTGAGGGGACCTCGGACGGCTTGCAGAAAGCCGTCTGGTCCCTGAAGGCACGTGCAGACGAGCTCGAGGCCGAGTTGAGTGCGGTAAAAGAAGAGCCTGGGGAGGCCATGCCGGTTGATGAAGACCCCGAATGGGAAGAAGATGCGCCGAGTGAAGCAGAAGACGAAGCTCTCTTCGTCTCTCGAACGGCTCTGCCTATCATCGTTACAGACGATCCGCTTGAGGATCCGTGCGACCTAGTAACGTCTGACAATTTTGGGCACCGTGCTGCGGATGACGAGGAAGGAGACGTCACCAAGTACGGCTATCTCCGTGGGCGCGGATTCAATCGATACCACGATGTCGTCGGCCGAGGACCACCTAACGCCGAGAAGCTGGAGCTCTTGCCGTCTTACGGGGTCCATGGCCAGAAGTGTCTCAACGACGAAAGGCGCGACCCGAACCAGATACGCTCCGAAAAGCAAGACGGAAGACTCAGAATCGCCATTCAAGGTGTTGCGTGGGTTATTCCAGAGGGCCATGAGGATCCGATCAGGTTGCTGGATCCGAAATATCTGGAGGTGAAGGCAAAAGACGACGCGCACTCCGATGAAAAGGGTGCGGGGAGAAAGCAGCGAAGGAAGCCCCTCCCACATACCGTAGTTAAGGTAAAGTGGTTGAATGAAAACAACCAGAAAACCTTCGAGACGAGGTCCACAGTCAGGTCGGTTTTCGGCATGAAGCCAATGGCCGCTGTCCGAGACTATACGATCGGGGACCGAGTCATTCTCGCCAAGGGCACGGTCATGCCAGCCGCCGACCTGGCCATCTTCTCAGCTGCCATCATCTCTTGGGACCGTCATGAAGAGTGGAAGAGGGGTGATCGGAAGAGAGAAGAGCGCAGCCCCACGCCTCACGATCCGCTGGAGGTGACAAAGCCCAAGCGTGGCGCGAAAAGAGCGGCCAAGTGACGGAGGAGCTAGTTAAGCGCGTCTCATTTCCGCCATGAAGCCCAATGATCTTAGGGCATAGATCGACGTTTGGTTGCCTGGATCGTTGTGTCGAATCTTTCTTCTCTTTCCTGGTCCTGACCCTTTCCTTTTTCCTCAGCTAGATAGTACAACAGTCGGAATTTGGGTTCTTCTGCATTTCACCATGTTTGTCCCCTAGTCTATGTCGCAATCGCAAATTCATCCACGCTAAGACAAACCCCTAAACTAAGTCGTTCCCTTACTCCGACCTTAATGTACCACAGAATCAACTCCTATATCTGAGACAGGAAAATGCCGGGGCGTCTGTGTTATGTGTAAGCTGTTTTTGCAAGAGCCGTGTGACTTGATCACGTACTCTGATATTTCTACCAGTCATATACTGGTCTTGAGATGCATTCCATATCTCAAACGACGGTTCTGTTTCTGCTTCTGAGTGCGGGACGTACACGTTGTTGCTATCTATCTAGAGCTTGTGCACGCAGCCAATGCGGGCACAAAGAGAATACACCAGCTTTTGCAAAAGACACAAAACCACTTGCACTTGAGAATTGACCATGGAATGAATCTTGGCATTTGCGTATGTAACCTAACCCTCGTCGTCTAGGTCGAAGTAACGATCTAAAATCTATCCGAAAACATCTGGCCCATAAACGAATGTCATTGACTGAGCTATGTTCTCTCCTATGCTTTCCCGTCCGCCCTACGCAGCATCGTCCTCTTTCACAGTATCCTCTCCTTCCTTGAACGTCCATGTCCTGATGTGGTCAAGGCAGGTACCGTCCGGAAGCTCTGCGATGAACACGTCGACGGATTCTCTGGTTTGGATTTCCGGAGGGCCATGCGAGGACGAGTAAACGAACTGGAGGTTGTCCACCGGCTTCAAAACATCGTGTGTGGACAGAAAGCTCGACTCCTGGACTGCACTGTTTTCCGAGACGAAAAGGTTCGACGGAACACTCATGTATCCCTCTTTGGTGCCGGGATGGAGGAGGCTGTAGAGGTGTAGGTGAAGGGCGGCTCCGGCCCCATCAATCTTGAGTAGAAAACTCTCCTCGTCAATCTTGTCGCCATTCCTCAGCGAGCCCTTCAACGAAGAGATGAGATCTTCGTCGTTCTTGGAAGTGCTTGAAAACCGTTTCGACAAGCTTTCCTGCTTGCTCCCGAGCGCCAGAAGCAAGTGGAACTCCCGATTCTTCTCCCCTGCAAGGATGTCACGGAGGTCATTGCCGATGATCAACAGGAAGAGATCCTGTTGAGATAGCTTTTCGAGATAGGTGTCGTTCTCAAAGATGAGCTTCTTCAGTTTCTTCCAGTCATCGCTGGTATTGCTCGGGGTTGAGGTGGCCATGGCTGTGAGAGATTTGTCGGTTGATGGGTTTCTCATGGCGTTTCCAAAACCTGGCTGACTAGCAGCTTATAATCCTTTCTGGTCTCCACTGAAGGAACTAAAGCTGGCTTCGCAAAGCGATCTCCAAATCTGGAGCTCGCGTTTCCCGCATGGTCGCCAAATAACGACAACGGGATACATTGAATATCCAGCCGAAGCGGTACGCAGTGCGTCCAATTGGTGATCATTAGGCTGCTGTGGTCCCTTTGCTCGTGAACCCTCGCTCGTGGACCCTTGCTCATGGACCCTTGCTCGTGGACCCTTGCTCGTGGACGGTTTTGGCTCAGAGGCGAAATGCGTTGCGATCCCTGCCGGTTGTGGATCAAGCTCCGCCTTGCCGTTGGCAAGAAACGTCGCCTCGTCGGCCTAGACTCCGCGGCACCCCAGCCACGATGAGCGTGAGGTCTAGACGCGGCGGTACGTACCTGGAGAGCAACCATTCAGCAACCGGCCGGATGCAGGCGCAAAGCAGCGAAGCGAGAAACGCCAACTTCACTTCTGGATCAGAGCACATTCCGTGCCTTGAGCCTAAAGCAGCTTCCACTCTAAGACCCACTTGTTTGCGACCGCAACAGCACATACAATAGTCAGCTGGGCTGCATCGACTACTTAGGATGTCCTGAATCAGCGGATACGATTGATTTGCAAGATGAGTTCCGCACCATAACCGCGCTGCTTTTCGCCTTTGGCTTGTCCACCCTCCTTCCTTGCCCTCATACCCCGCCGGCCGTCGACAATGTATACACAACAATCGAATGGGCGTCCACTCAGAGGATCCCATCCAGTACAGCAGCGCCGATTGTTTTACCTGACCCGTGACCCGCGTGCGGTTCAGAGTAGCGGCAATGGCGGCCATGGTAGCCACCAGCAGGCTGCCGGGGGGGAAGTGAGAATGCAGAGACAGCCTCCGGCGATGGCCGCGGTGCAGGGTAGAGACGGCGTCCAAGGCGGCTCAGTCAGGCCTCAATTACCTCAAGGTCTCTCAATGTAAGAGGATGTGAGAATTCCCGAATGCTCCATACTAACCATTCATTCGTAGAACAAGACCCCGAGAGAACCCCCAGAACACGTCACCCATGCAGGAACAGAACCTTGAGCTGGAGTATGTCTATTCTTAAAAGCTCTCTCGTCTGGAAATTGCCCGGCATCACCTAACCCCTGCATAGGACCTACTTGTCCGAAAACTTCAGTACCCTACAGCAGATTCTCTCCGACACCACGGATAGGTATGTTCAATCGCCGGTTACGGCCACTGGCAATGTATGCTGACATATCGCGCCATTCGAGACTCGATCGTTTGTCTGCCAGAGATGAGGCTTTTCACAAATCATTCGAGTCAACCTTGACTAACCTCACGGAGCGGTAAGTTCATTTGAGAATGGATACTGTTGGCGGTGCGTGCTAATGCCTGGCATGTGTAAAGCGTTGAGAAGTTGGGCGTCAAAGTAGAGAGCTTCTACAAGCTAATCGAATCGGCTCAGGCGTTTCCTGCGCCTGAGGTCTTGGACACGGACGGCGTGGATCTAGGAGACATGACCAATCTTGTCAACTTTTAGTTATTTGCGCGCAGGACACACTTTGTGATTGAGGCGGGGATCTTTGTTATGCGATCGCACGACCAACGAGGACGCGAGTGAGAAGTGATAGAGGGATACAGGGGCAAGAGTTCGTCTGCTGAGTGTGTAGCGTCGTCCGGGCACAAGGCTAAGAGAATGAATGCAGCGAATGTGCTGGCATTGGGCCTCATAGGTACCGTAGACACACGAAAGGTTGCCAATCCCCTGGTATGAGGTCTCGATAGGTCATCTCGCAACTGAACACGGAGTGGACCTGCATTGTATTGTCTTCCTATGGCTCGACGGTCCCGACTTATCACGTGCGTTGTTGAGCGGCCGGCCTGTATAAGTAGGACGCGACCAGCTGCAACCAAGCCGTCTCGAGGTCTCGCCATCATACCTTCTCTCACTTTCTCTTCAGACATCATACCAGAGTCACACAACCATGTTGGACAGACTACCCCCCGAGCTTGTTGATATCATCTTTGACGATTGTGACCGTCCAGCGCGGATACGCATCTTGCAGTGCTCCCAGAAGTTTCGGCAAGCCTTCGGACCACGGATTTATCGGCACAACGTTCTTTCAGAACGCTGTTCTGCTGCTCGATGGGCAGTTCTCCACTGCCGTGATGATGCCGTGGCATTTCGCGTAGTCGAGGCATCGGTGTATGCTGGGATGGATGTTTGGGCCCCGCAGTTCGCCATCGCGGTGACCGACATGTTCTCAGGGCGGTTTGTATCCAAATTTTCACGAATTCTGCGTCAGCCTCCTACTGACTTGTCCTCGTTTGCCGTCGCCGTTCTCAAGGGGAGAGAGGAACTCGTCACGTCTATTCTAAGCATGACGAGTGCAACGGAATGGCACTTGGACAAGTTGCTTGCTCCAGAGATCACGACGTATCTGGGAAAGTTGACAAGAGATCAGCCATCATCGAGTAGTCAACTTACGCCTCTTCATATTGCCTCCGCCACCGGTCTGGACGCTGTTGTCAAGCGGATCCTCGGGAAAACGCCACCGGGGGTGGTCTCGAAAGACGCGCGTGGCCGCACCCCGCTGTTCTATGCGGTACAGTGCCCGCTTACACGTAGTTCGACCGTCCAACTACTCCTTCGACAACAGACCGACTTGTATGGCAAGATAGCCCCCGAGAACCATGCGGACCTTCTCTTGGAACGCTGTTGCCGAAATGGCCTATTTCGCCTTGCCGCATGTTTCCTTGAACATGAAGTAAGATGTGACCTGCAACATCTCCTTCGCTTGGCTCTTCTGGCTCTCCCGACGTCTCTTCCGGGGAGGTCTAGCTCCGATAGAGCCGTCTTGATTCGGAGGCTGATTCGACGCGGGGTCAATCCGAACGGCATGGTGCGGGCAACAGATGTTGATGTTGATAAACGGCCGCTCCTTGTTGAGTTGGTAATGACATCTCATTCGGCAACAAAAAGTCTGCTTGCCATTCGAGGCGTCGATGTGAACATCCAGGATGAGTACGGCCAGACGGCCTTAAGTCTGTTGTTATTGGAAAACCACTCGGCGCGCAAGACGGTAGCACTGCTCCTGGAGTGCGGGGCAAAGTTACAGCCACACTCCCTTGGAGGTATCATACGGGATACAACGTTCCGGACGCACCAGGAGCTCGTGACGTTGCTTTCACGTCGCGAAAACACATTCGAACTGTTTCGTCTCCTTTACAAGCACTGCAACTCTCACTCGGCGAAGGACCAGACGGAGGTCAATTTCCTGGCCTCAATTCCTTGGGAGTCCGAAATAGTGGCACGAATGTCTGACAGTGACATCAGAGACATTCGAAAGGGAAATGTTTTTCCTATAAGCCCATATTTCGATTTAATTCTGGCACCCAAGGGCCATCATGGTTCTCAAGGCCAAAGACAGCAAGATGTAGCTTGGAGATAAGGTCGTTGTCCAAGGGCTTTGCGGTGCAATCGGATTCGAGTTCGTGAGTGAGAGCATCTTGACGGGGGCGGGAAAAAGGGGACTATGGCGTCAGGTCTTTCCCGTCATATATAGATATGACAACGTGAATGAATAAACTATATTATAGATTTGATGAATTCGGTGATCGCATGCTACATAATCTACAAGATGCGTAACAAAATCGGCATTGCTTACGATGGGCATCAGCCTTGCTCCTGTCACGCGTGAATCCACGTCAATTCGGTCATCAGGTTTCATCAGCTGGTGTTTGTCAAGACGGAATGTCCGGCGTCATAGCAGACGGACTCGCTTTCTTGACGGCTTAGTAGCATCGTCCGCTGGCCGCTGGCTCTTGTGTGCCATCAGCTCAGTCGTCGAAAGCCTCCTGTTCGATTTTGCAACTGCCGGCGCCAACTTGTCTGCTATCCCACCAACTCTCCGCTGACCATGACTGTCCCTCTTCCGAACCTGTCGCCGGGCTGGTCCTACTGCGTTCGTCTGTGCCGTGGCTACCGTATTCGGACCCGCTACCGCATTCAAGCTTCGTCGACTATGCCTCCTCGACCACCGAACGACCGGTATCGCTGCCCTTTCACGTCCACGCTCGCCAACCGCAGAACTTCCTATAGTTGCCCGCTCGCTGTATGGCACATCACTTTGAGGCTCCCGTGGCCACTCAAGCGACGCGATCCAACACAGATCCAGTGTTACGATGCTTGCGGTCGTTGTCATGTGCTTCTCAACCTCTGGAATGACCTCTGGAATGCGCTGCGAGCTCTCCGCCATGGCACCCTCTCGCATGCCCTTCACACCATCCCAGTAGGAAAGCAGGTGTTGACCAGCACATTATCGTATACTCGCTTCCGGTTCCCATGTCAGAGCGCCGTTTCTCCAGCGCACGCGCATGTGAAATATCGTCTGGGTCTGGGGGTCTCGACGATGACCAACAATCTTGTCGAAGATGAGGAGGCCGTGTGCGTCAATAGACACATCCTCGCTGCCCGCGTCGACTACATGTCTGCTCCCAGCAGTCTCTGTTGGCGGAGACCTGGAATCGTTCACTTGGTCGCCAGGGGCTTCTATGACTACAGCTGTGCCACAATTAGCAGGGGAGAAAAAGGCTTGGAGAGGAAGACGACCTGGCATATCACCCCTCGCAAGCGTGCTCGTATCACGCAAACCACGATTTTCCATCAGCCATCCCGAAGTTGACGTAGCGCCAGAACGTGGGGATGTAGCACCAGCTGTCGCATCATCCACTGTGCTGTCCACGTCCGCTGCTGCGTTGTCGCGTGCTGACCGGGCATCCAGATCACAGCGCGCGACAGTCCGCTGGGCGCATGGCGTCACGGTAGTTATGTCTCCATGACCGTTGGTTGAGTTACTGTTGACTTGATCTTCGTCGGGCCTTCGGAAGAAAGCCCTGATAGATGCGATTATACCAGGCCACGGTCTGGCGCGGTCAGCAGCAGCTCTCTCTGTTTGAGTCAGGGGCTGTGCCGAGCCGACATAAGGCGAGCTAGATGGGCGAAAAGGCGCTCTGACAGCACCCGAACGTTCGACTTTGGCGCCTGCGCCATCATCTCTGGCTTCGGTCCTGCACGCCGGCAGCGCCTTGCCGGGCTGTTGAGGTGTGATCGGCTGCATTGGGCTCAGAAGGAAGGTTTATTGCTCGATGATGCTACAATTCATTCACAATAGGTTGCTTGTTGGTATGTATGTAGACGTCGACGTTGTTTCTCGCTACCAGTCATTGGTTCAAGCGGACCGGAATTTGCAGTTGCGAGCTGGGATGCCAACAACACATCGTAGAGACTCGTGTAGGGACTCGTGGTGTCTCAGGGACAGTGGCATGAGGTGAAGGAAGCGGAGCACGTGATCGTCAATTTGGAGGGCGCTTTCGGCTTTAGGTGTCACACAGATCCGATGGCCCTGCAAAGTTGTTGTGGCCAGCCAGTCGAGGCTCCTTCCCCGGCCACGGGCCACATGTGCGCAAGTCCGGGCCTGGCTCCGATCGCACAGACCAATCAGCCACCCAACGGATCGGTCTAGGCCTTTAGATCTATTTGTTGCTCCCAAAGTGAGCCTGGATGCGAAACTAGAGCTCACGAATCTCGACTTGTCCGACGTCGATTCCGACCCAAACGCAGAATGGCAGGGACAAGGGTATAATCGCGCCTAGAATCGCCGCTGATATCATATTCTGTTGCAAAGCGAGGAAGTTAG
>NW_026849281.1:0-20381 GCF_030867785.1 Colletotrichum acutatum | reverse complement strand
AATCTTGGCTCTCCATCCCCACATGATCGAGTCACCCCGCAGCCCCAGACTGGATTTGCAAAAGTCTGGGGTTGACAATATGGCCTATGGTTGGATGGCATTATAAAACCCCGTACGTGAAATCCAAAAAGTGTTGCTGAGGAGCAAGAGCAGCTAAGTCTCAAGGATCTTCCTAGACCCATACTGGAAAAAGTGAGAAACAGCCGGCAGCAATGTCTCACAAGCTGACGGTAGGATCAAGACTCTAGAGCTGTTCAGAAAGAGGGGAAGTGCGCCAAGAGCATTTGGCAGTTGTGGGGAAAGCGGCATTGGCGGGTTACGGTTGGTTGGGTGATTTTGAACGTGGGAGTGGCGGAGGATCTCCGCAAGTTGGGAAAAGCTGCCAGGAAGAATTTGGGTGCACTTGGATAAGAAACGAGCGTTCCACGAACAAGGGATTCAGCACGGAAAAGGGACCTGAATTCTTCAAAAACCGGAAAAGCTCAGGACCAATCACCAAGATGCTTGTGTACCGAGCGCTTCCGTTGACCCGGACTCAATGCAGGCACAGATGAGCCGAGTCGATCTTGTCATATGACGTTCCTCCAATGTGGCTTGATGTGAGATCAGAAACTCCATGTATAAAGTAGAATACTGTCTTTGCGGGGTACTAGCTTTGCCTCGTTGCTGCTGCTTCATGCCTCCGATGAAGATAATCTTGGGGAAGACTGCTTTCGAATCTTTCTAATAAGTCATCATGCCCTTGCAGCAGGGCCTTCACTGTCTCGTGGGTCTCAAAGAGCACCGCCTCAGAGTTTCCGGTTGTGTTCTGTGTTGCAGTGTAGACTACAACTTCCCTCTCGCCTAATTTTTCTTGGCATCTGCTGTTAGTGAATGAGTGAGCCTACCACCAAATTACTAACAGCCGAAAACTCTTCACCTCCCCTTGCCGGAGCCCGCATCCGCGATGGCCTCACAGCCGCCGTCGGGCACCGGACTGATGTCGGCCGACCAAGCCGACCCCGAACCAGGCTCCGGGACACCTCCGGAGCCGAACCCCACCTCAAGAGCTAAGCGACGCCGCGACGCCGAGGCACAGCCGACCCGGCCCAGCCTAACGGGAAGCCAGCTTGATGCCACCACCGACGCCCCTACCTCGGCCGAGGGGCCCGCAGCCTCTACCGCATCTGCTCCGAGCGGATCTGCCACAGGGTCCGTCTTGACAGCCCTTGCAGAAGAAGCTAGACAGTACGAGGCACGGAAAGACGTCTTTCTGACCATTGCACGGTCCGTCGACAGCGTTGTCGCCAGCTTTGACGGTTCTAGAAAGCAGATCGCGAAAGAAGCCACTGCCTATGTCATTCAAACCCTCAAGAGACTGATCAATCACGAGACAAGCCCAATAGCGGCCCGGAGTTGGGCGGCTGTCGTCGCACCGATGGCGGGCAACACCACTGCGGCGACCCGGAGCGGCCAGAGCTGCCAGAGCTCTGCCCGCCCGAAGGCCACACTCCCCGCCGAGGATCAGCCGCAGGCGCAGCCGAAGGAGGACCTCCGCATCTTTGCCCGCGTCCCGGAAGAAAGCTTAGCGGCCGCTCGGAAGATCGCACCGTTCGCCGTACGACAGATCGTCTGTAAGGCCGTTGGCCTGGGGCTAGCGGACCTTCCCCACGTCTACCATATCAGCACAGGTTACTCTCTGAAGCCGCGAAACAAGCAAATACAGGAAAGACTACTTACAAGTAAGGCAAAGCTGGCGGAATGCCTCGGCGCCCACCAAGTCGAGACGCCTATCAAGTGGCACACATACGTTGTGCCGCGATGCCCAACAAAACTACACAGCATTGGCGGGGACGTCCTGGACCCAGCCACACTCGTTGAAGATGAGGTCTTCGCACAGACAGGACAGAAGCCTGTCCTTGCTCGACCGTCCCGCCTTGGGCCCAACCCAGTCACGAACGAAATATCTTGGCTCATATCATTCACATCAGAGGTCACGCCCTTCAGGCTCTTCAACCAAAGCGGCAGATCTCTGCCCATCAAAAAACGAAGGACGCTCATCCGACATGACCCCGGCTGCCAGGGCTACCACGCCAACCGGTTCTGCGGACGACGACCGACTTGCAGCAACTGCGGAAGACCTTCCGACTCACACGAAACGGGACCTTGCATGGCCAGGCCCCAGTGTCCCAACTGCTGCGGCCCCTTCCTGGCCGGCCTTCCGGATCCGAAGCCCGCTCCTTTTCGACCGGGAAGGGAGACGACGCCGTTTACGACCGAGGGCCTCGCTGGGCAGTCTGTGTGGCCGGCTTGGAAGGGGCCGCAGCAGTTGGGACACTGGGGCCTGGCCATGCAAGGTCCCGTTTCGTGTGAGTCGGAAGGTCTTCCGCAGTTGCTGCAAGTCGGTCGTCGTCCGCAGAACCGGTTGGCGTGGTAGCCCTGGCAGCCGGGGTCATGTCGGATGAGCGTCCTTCGTTTTTTGATGGGCAGAGATCTGCCGCTTTGGTTGAAGAGCCTGAAGGGCGTGACCTCTGATGTGAATGATATGAGCCAAGATATTTCGTTCGTGACTGGGTTGGGCCCAAGGCGGGACGGTCGAGCAAGGACAGGCTTCTGTCCTGTCTGTGCGAAGACCTCATCTTCAACGAGTGTGGCTGGGTCCAGGACGTCCCCGCCAATGCTGTGTAGTTTTGTTGGGCATCGCGGCACAACGTATGTGTGCCACTTGATAGGCGTCTCGACTTGGTGGGCGCCGAGGCATTCCGCCAGCTTTGCCTTACTTGTAAGTAGTCTTTCCTGTATTTGCTTGTTTCGCGGCTTCAGAGAGTAACCTGTGCTGATATGGTAGACGTGGGGAAGGTCCGCTAGCCCCAGGCCAACGGCCTTACAGACGATCTGTCGTACGGCGAACGGTGCGATCTTCCGAGCGGCCGCTAAGCTTTCTTCCGGGACGCGGGCAAAGATGCGGAGGTCCTCCTTCGGCTGCGCCTGCGGCTGATCCTCGGCGGGGAGTGTGGCCTTCGGGCGGGCAGAGCTCTGGCAGCTCTGGCCGCTCCGGGTCGCCGCAGTGGTGTTGCCCGCCATCGGTGCGACGACAGCCGCCCAACTCCGGGCCGCTATTGGGCTTGTCTCGTGATTGATCAGTCTCTTGAGGGTTTGAATGACATAGGCAGTGGCTTCTTTCGCGATCTGCTTTCTAGAACCGTCAAAGCTGGCGACAACGCTGTCGACGGACCGTGCAATGGTCAGAAAGACGTCTTTCCGTGCCTCGTACTGTCTAGCTTCTTCTGCAAGGGCTGTCAAGACGGACCCTGTGGCAGATCCGCTCGGAGCAGATGCGGTAGAGGCTGCGGGCCCCTCGGCCGAGGTAGGGGCGTCGGTGGTGGCATCAAGCTGGCTTCCCGTTAGGCTGGGCCGGGTCGGCTGTGCCTCGGCGTCGCGGCGTCGCTTAGCTCTTGAGGTGGGGTTCGGCTCCGGAGGTGTCCCGGAGCCTGGTTCGGGGTCGGCTTGGTCGGCCGACATCAGTCCGGTGCCCGACGGCGGCTGTGAGGCCATCGCGGATGCGGGCTCCGGCAAGGGGAGGTGAAGAGTTTTCGGCTGTTAGTAATTTGGTGGTAGGCTCACTCATTCACTAACAGCAGATGCCAAGAAAAATTAGGCGAGAGGGAAGTTGTAGCTTCTACACTGCAACACAGAACACAACCGGAAACTCTGAGGCGGTGCTCTTTGAGACCCACGAGACAGTGAAGGCCCTGCTGCAAGGGCATGATGACTTATTAGAAAGATTCGAAAGCAGTCTTCCCCAAGATTATCTTCATCGGAGGCATGAAGCAGCAGCAACGAGGCAAAGCTAGTACCCCGCAAAGACAGTATTCTACTTTATACATGGAGTTTCTGATCTCACATCAAGCCACATTGGAGGAACGTCATATGACAAGATCGACTCGGCTCATCTGTGCCTGCATTGAGTCCGGGTCAACGGAAGCGCTCGGTACACAAGCATCTTGGTGATTGGTCCTGAGCTTTTCCGGTTTTTGAAGAATTCAGGTCCCTTTTCCGTGCTGAATCCCTTGTTCGTGGAACGCTCGTTTCTTATCCAAGTGCACCCAAATTCTTCCTGGCAGCTTTTCCCAACTTGCGGAGATCCTCCGCCACTCCCACGTTCAAAATCACCCAACCAACCGTAACCCGCCAATGCCGCTTTCCCCACAACTGCCAAATGCTCTTGGCGCACTTCCCCTCTTTCTGAACAGCTCTAGAGTCTTGATCCTACCGTCAGCTTGTGAGACATTGCTGCCGGCTGTTTCTCACTTTTTCCAGTATGGGTCTAGGAAGATCCTTGAGACTTAGCTGCTCTTGCTCCTCAGCAACACTTTTTGGATTTCACGTACGGGGTTTTATAATGCCATCCAACCATAGGCCATATTGTCAACCCCAGACTTTTGCAAATCCAGTCTGGGGCTGCGGGGTGACTCGATCATGTGGGGATGGAGAGCCAAGATTTCTTGATATTGGCACGCTTTGAGAAGCTACTTACATGCACTTTTGTATACATCAGCCATGTTACATATACCTCTCCAAATGCCGAGACCTTACAATGTGATGGTTCGGATACAATAGCATGCCGGTCGTTTGGAGGAATCCTATACTCTGTGTCTGCCGTGTCTTTATATAGATCAGCCAGCAACCCTCACGAACCCGAAGCCGGCCGCCCCAAGCAACCGTTGTGTAACTCATAACATTATCCCTTGCGGTTATTCTTCAATAGGTTTGGGAGAATTTCTCGGTCACAATGGCTTCGAAAGGCGAATCTGAGGTGCGTCATCTACGCAAGGCAGCTGAAAATGAGGTCGAAGAAAAGCTTGGTCAATCGGCTATTTACGAAGCCAAGCAAGCTTCAGACGATGAGCATGCGCAGACCCTTCGGCAGGCATTCAGCGAGAACCGTAAGGCGGTATTCTGGTCTGTTATGATCTCCATGTCTATTGTGATGGAAGGGTGGGTAATCTCTGTTTTTGAGTCTTTAACAATCCTAAAATACTTGCTCAGCATTGATTCCTTTTAGATACGATGTCATCCTGATCAACAACTTCTTTGCCTACCCAGAGTTTCAAAAGAAGTATGGCAGTTGGTACGGCGAGGACATTGGCTTTCAGGTTTCTGGACCGTGGCAAACAGGTCTAACGATGGCCTCCACGGTCGGTGCCATCTTTGGTTAGTGCTTCCAATCTGTTGGCCAACCCCCGATTGGAGACTGACACCGGCCAGGCGGGTTGATGAATGGATACTTCGCATCCAAATACGGCTATCGGTGGGTCATGATCGGCGCCATGTTCTTCTTGAACTGTTTCATCTTCGTGGTATTCTTTGCGCACTCTGCCGCCATGCTTCTAGTCGGGCAAATTCTTTGCGGCCTTTCCTGGGGTGTTTTTGCAACGCTGAGTCCAGCTTATGGTAAACCTCATCACTTATGTTCCAAGCCGTCTACACTGCTGACCAGTCATGCCATAGCTTCCGAAGTTTGTCCCACGAACCTTCGCGGTTACATGACTACATATGTGTGTTGTATCTATGGGCTGCCATCAAGTGTCACGACTAACCCGAGTCAGGTAAATCTTTGCTGGGCAACAGGTCAGCTTATTGCTGCTGGTGTGCTCCGCGGTTGTCTGAGCATTGAAGGCGAGATGGCCTACCGGATCCCTTTCGCAATTCAATGGGTGAGTTTGCCCCAAGAGTCTACCTGGTACTAGTTGTCGATACGCATCACCTAACAAGACCATTGATAAGCTCTGGCCTGTCCCTCTGATGGTTGTTTCATATCTGGCACCTGAGAGTCCGTGGTATCTAGTCCGAAAAGATCGCCTTGAAGATGCTAGACGGTCCATCGAGCGACTCAGCCGCAACAAGACTCAAGACCAAATTAATGCCCAGCTAGCAATGATGGTTCACACAACCAAGGTCGAATCTGGAGTGACAAGCGGTGTGACATACCTCGATTGCTTCAGGGGAATCGATCGTCGACGCACTGAAATATGCTGTGTTGCGTTTGCAGGCCAAGTCATGTCTGGCAGCAGCTTCGCTTACACCCCGACATACTTCTTCACTACTGCGGGAATGAAGACGGCGAATGCGTTCGAACTGAGCCTGGGAGCAAAGGGAATGGCTTTCCTTGGGACCGTTCTGTAAGAATCGCGGTATTAAACATTCCGACAATTAAGGTCAAGCTAACTCTGAATGTTTAGATCATGGTGGCTCATCACTCATTGGGGACGACGGGCGATATATGTTACTGGCATTGGAGCTCTCACTGTCATCCTGTTCATCATAGGCATTCTTGACGTGTCCGCTGGCGAGAAGGGCCTTTGGCCATCTGGCGGTCTTTGTGTCTTCTGGCTTTTTATTTACGTGAGTGAGACCTCCTTTTACATCAGAGAAACTAAAATCAAGAGGGCGAAGCTGACGATTATAGTCTCTCACCATTGGACCTATTACTGTACGTCACTGAGACCCAAGTACCCAAGTCCATTTAGTCTCTCTGTCACCCTGGCGCGTAGAAAGAGGGTTTCTAATAAAGGCAACAGTATAGCGTCATCAGCGAGACGTCTTCGGTTCGGCTTCGCCCACTGACAGTTGTGCTATCGCGAAATGCCTACCAGCTTGTCAATATTGTCTCACAAGTCCTACAGACTTACATGATGTGAGTACCGTCTCGCTGAAACTGATATTGATCGAGAAAACAGATGCTTATCACCGATGTAAAGGAACCCTACAGAGTGGAATCTGAAAGGCAAGGCCGGCTTCTTCTGGGCGGGAACCGCCGGGATCATCTTCATTTGGTCATATTTCCGGCTACCTGAGTGTAAAGGCCGTACGTACGAGGAGTTGGACATGCTCTTTGCAAGAGGAATACCGGCTAGAGACTTTTCAAAGGCTCATGTGGATGCTTACGAGGAAGCTTCGGATCATGTCGAAGATGTTATGGAAGCAACACCACGGAAGCAGGACCCTTAAATAACGCGCTTTGCTATGATAACTCGAGATAGTCTAACCAGCGCTGCTAATGCCGCAAAAGAGCCCACCAAACTCACTCAAGACTGTTGATGATTGCCATAGAACTTACAAAGGCTTCTGGCCAGTGACGACAATGAAGTCGAAGATGGGGTGAACGTCTCTCTTTCGTACCGCCGCTCGAACCCCAGCATTGAGGACAGTGACCTCCTCTGGAGACCATCCCAAAACGTCCTTGAACAGCGCGGCAGTGAATGCCTCTACCCCTTCCAGGAAGTTAACTCCCATAAGTGTGCCGACCTCCTTCAATCTGGCGTCTCTAGGCCAGCTGCCAATGGGCAGCTTGAACCTTTGCTCGCCCACCTTCTGGAAACCAGCCTCTTCGGTCCAGCGCTTAAAGGACGGCGCCGGGTCCATTGTTCTCCCAATCTTCTCACACGCCTCCATGAGTCCGTCCATCATTTGGACCATGGCGTTGTCCGGCTTGAGGGAGCCATCTTCGGAGTAGAGAGTGTTTGCAGATTCTTGGAACTCGACCCAGCCGCCGGGTTTCAGGTTCTCGTAAATTTGGTTCACGAGCCTAGGCCAGTCCTTGATTGAACCTGCCATGTAACGGCAGTGGATGTAATCGTATTGCTCGGGCTCCGCCCAGTCTAGCTCAACGTCGTCGATGATGAACTTGACGTTCGGTGGCACCCATTGTGGCTGGATGGGACTGAGGTCGTTTCCGACAATCACTTCGGCCTCGGGGTGCTCGTCTCCAAACTGAATAGGCCAGATGCCGGTGCCGGTGCCGATATCGAGAACCTTCAGTCCCTCTGTCTTGATGGGAGCAAGATACAGGCGATCATTCATCAACCTGAAGAAGACATGATGGATCATATCAAGCCGGTCCTGTTCCTCCTCGTCATTGGGGAAATTGTAGGAACCGGATTGATAGCCATGGTACCGGCGACCGTGCTTCCATTCGTATGTTGACGTGACTGACTTGAGCGAGGTGCTTGCGCGAGAAGCCTCATCATCGCCCCAAGACGAGTCATTTTCTTCCCGATCGACTTCTACCTCCACTTCGGGAGCGGGCCGCTCGGGCTCGGGCTCGGGCTCAGGCTCAGCCCCGGCTCTAATTTGGGGGCTAGCCGGAGTTGAAGTGGCAGGAGTTGGAGTTGGTTCTGCCATTTTCCTTTCGTCGGGGGTAATGGGAGAGCCTTGAGGACTGAATCGATTGAGCAAGAGACTTCAACGATCAGGGAGTGTAAGGTGATCCGGGTACTCGGTAACGCCTCGTGGAGAAATGAAGGAAGATCAGAAGAAAAAGAAGAAAGCAACGCTGTTCTTCAACGGTCAGTCTCAGTCTAGAACCCGCTGCGGGGCGTCAGGGAAGATGGTGTGGCACCCGACGGGGGCATCACGGACCTGTAAGGTGAAGACTCGCGACTTTGGTCGTAATCTTGATGGAGCGCATAAAGCGGATCGTCCGGTTTCCTGACTCTGAGAGGTCGATTGCCCGCTAATTTGGTGTGCTAAGTTCAGACTAGAGTCGCTGACGACAAGGATACTCGTGGTGCAACGTCCCATCAACGGCTGGCCATTGACAGCATTCGGTAATTGATCTGCAAAGTTGGGATGCCACGGAATTTCAATGTGTCCGTCCACCATCTTTTGATGATCTTCAGGAATTATTTCAGCCACTCCAGCATGGCTTATTTTACTAGGTAGGGGATACAACAGATATCCAGCTGCTCAATGGATCTCATTAACATGCCTTCTTCCTCCGACTGGTACCTCAATTGAGATTAACATTGCTCTCCTTGGTTCAATGTTGATCTCTCAGCGTATTCGGCTTGTCATACACACTCTGTGAGAGTGAGGTGCTTCTTTAGATGTTGATAATGCGGAAAGAGATTGAGGGCAGGTTTTTGGTACGTTATCTGATATTGAACTAAAAATTCTTGTCTGGTCTTTGGATGGTTTTCGATTTGGACGAACCTACGGGAGACCACAAAGAGATAGAGGATCAGAACTGTGATGCAGACTGGAGCGCCAAGGAACGCAACTTCCAGACCAATGTTTCAAGAGACATCGGAAGTTGCAGTATAAGTTTGCGTCCAACAATCGAAATATTAATCGAGCATTACCAGCATATGAGCGGCTCAAGTCATGGATTCATGGGTGTGTATGGACTTCAGCAGCTTGGTGCCTAAATCCCTTTCCGGTGTATCAGAATCTGTCCTCAACTCTTCTGAATTAAAAGACTTTACTTGAGCTCAAATGCCTTGGAAGTATTGGAAACACTACTCTCATGAGACCGGCACTACAGGTTATTCGGGGGAAGCCCTACGTCATACCTCAGAAGACTTTTTCATTAATGCATGATGTATGAGATTTGACGAAATGCTGAGCATGCAGACATGGGGTCATCACAGAAAGAGGTCATCCAGAATAGCTCGCTTGATTCTCCAAGCACGGGAAATGTCTCAAAATTCAACGGACGCATTCAATGTAATGCATGTAACACACAATACGAATCAGGCCGCAGACAACCAGTGCGCGAGACAGCCGTGGACTAGCAAGTCTGAATTAATCGATCAGCCATCCACGCACTGGTTCCTCAAATGCAGCTAACGCGTGAATCAGCTGATACTATTGAGCGAGCACTAGCCACAAGCACGTATGTCTCAGAGACCACAGTTTGCTGAGGGAAACAAGCTGTAAGAAAAGTGGGATACCGGCATATCGCAAACTCTCTAATAAGGAGGCATAGCCACAATGTGATGGATCCGAAAACAGAAGTGCTGAAATGATGGTTTGGGCCTCTGGCGATAATTGCAATCATCATTAAGATCCGGCGACATATATGTGAGTCGAAGCCCAAGTCCCACAAATCGTTCTAGAAAGAATTGAGTCTTGTCGCAGTTCGAAGTTCCGCCTTTCACGCTGGCTATAAGATACACTGATTCCATGCGAAATAACCATTCATGAATTCTCGTACTTGGCCCTCGTTCCTTACTCTATTCCAGCCATCTCCTGTCCTGCTACCTTAAGCTGAGAAAAGATGCATCTATTTGTACCATCCTTTAAAGTACCCGTATGGTATCAATCCAGATCGTTGCTGGTATTGGCATACCTTGTGACTCCGGCCGTTGGCCAACTTGTGGCTAGCACCAGCTTGGTGACTCCTTTGTTTCCGCTCCTGCAGAATGGAAATCTCACGGAACTCTTCCGCATGCCTATTTGCGCTGGAACCTTCAACTAAGAAGAAGCGACCATCGACCAGATGCAGAAGGCCATGGAAAATGGCATTCTGACGTCTCAACAGCTGGTCATGTGCTACATGCAACGCACTTTCCAGACTCAAGAGTACATCAGGTTAGCGTTCCTGCGCTGAATGTTCAGCTCATATTTACTAAGTAATAATTCCATCACAATAGTTCCGTAATGCAATTGAATCCGGACGTCATGACGATCGCAGCCAAAAGGGACGAACAACGAAAAGCAGGCCAAGTTCTCGTTCCCCTCCATGGAATCCCGTTCACTGTCAAAGACAACATCGCGACATAAGACAGTATGGAAACAACTGTTAGGAGCTATGCACTACTCGGCAGTATCGTACCTCGCGATGCCTTTGTGGTTGCTTGTTTGAGAGAAGCAGGAGCTGTACTCTTCGGGAAGTCCACAATGAGCGAATGGGCCGACATGCGGAGTACAGGATACTCTGTGGGATACTCTCCGCGCGGTGGACAGCCATGAAGCCCTTATAAGTTAGTTTTCAATCCCATGGGAAGTAGCTCAGGCAGTGCAGTAGGAGTGGCTGCCAATGCGATCGCCTTTTCTCTCGGCACAGAAACCGACGGCAGTGGTAAGACTATGGCCTTGTTTCATTGACCACACACATTTGTCGCTAACTCGGCACCAGTCATTAGACCTGCTCATAAAAATGGCGTCGTAGGCATCAAGCCGACTGTCGGACTGGCTTCACAAGACGGGGTACGTTGATCACACGTCAATGAAAAGCTGAGCCCACACACGCAGAAATCCGAGTTGACCTAATCCATACAGAGTCATACCAGAGTGCGAACATCAAGACACGGTCGGCACCTTCGGTCGAACTGTCCGTGACGCAGTGTACGCCCTTGATGCTATCTACGATAACGATCCAAGAGACAACTACTCCCAAGCTCAGATTGGAAAGACGCCTATATCGGGTGGTTATGCTCAGTATCTAACAAAAAGACTGCCTGCACAACGCGACATTCGGCATCCCATGGAACAGCTTTTGGGCCATCGCGAACGAAGAAACCAAGGCACAGCTTGGCAGTCTGATAAACCTCATCCAGGAAAATGGCGGCACCATCATTAACGGTACTGAGATCACCAATCATGTGACTGTTGTGAATAAAGCAGGCTGGGATTGGAATTGGCAAGGCAAAATAGGTCACCCTGAAAAATCGGAGTATACCGTCGTTCTGGTTGATTTCGATAACAACATCAAGAAATATCTCTCTGAACTCCAGAACACGAAAATGCGATCGCTCGAAGATATCATCAAATTCAACTACGAGAACGACGGGACCGAAGGAGGGTAACTCTTTGATGGGGGCAACACAACGCCCGGACGTTACAGAGTGTACCACGGCCTTCCAGCTTTCCGGTCTGGACAAGATGGCTTCTTAATGTCTAACGAGACGCAAGGAGATCGGAACGATACCTACTGGCAGGCCCTTAACTACATGCAGAACACCACGCGTGGCGGCATCGACGCTGCACAGAGTCACAATGGAAAACGGCTGTCAGGCTTGCTCGTGCCTATCTCAGTAGCCCAGACATACCAGATAGCGGCGCAGGCCGGGTACCCGATGATCACGATCCCGGCAGGAGTATATTCCGACACCGGTATGCCTTTTGGGTTGGGAATCATGCAAACTGCGTTTGCGGAAAAAGAACTCGTGCGATGGGCCAGTGCTATCGAAGACTTACAACTGATCTTGGACACACCGCTCAAAAGAACGCGACCGAAGTGGTTGAGGCACCTGGAAAGGCCCATTCCCATCGGCCGGGAGCCGAAGGCCGGGAGCCGAAGGGTAATTGAAATAGCCGTGAGGTTATCCACTCAATCGCCCAGAATAAGTAGCCGAAGGCTTTGAGTGACGAAAGAAACACATAATTTACATTAGGGATAGAACTTATTCCCAAGTACACAAACTTCAATCATACTTGCTGAGCCCCTTTCAAATCTCAAACTAAGCCTCCACATGTGCACGAGGTCGAAGATATCCAGGCACACTACAGATCTGTGTCTATAAAGCCTCAGATAGTTGCCTACTCCCATTGCTTCAAAAACTCCACGGCCTCGTCGAAATTTTGTCGTATGACCTCGACATGCTTCTCGCTCCTCGGCACAAACTTCACCTTGTATTTCTTAGGGGTGTGCAGAAGCCCCTCAATGTACCCTTCAGGGCTCGAATCTAGTTCGACCTCCTCCCCATCGGACCCAATCGCTGGCTCAATCTTGAATGCCCAAAGAATCTGTGCTACCATACGCCATTGAGACCGCTCAGCGAGATGCAGCCCGACGCACATTCGTCGCCCTGCACCGTACGAGTAGTGATCACGCTCTTCGTACTTGGGTGAAGCGGCGAGTTCAGGTGCGAGTTTGTCGGCGACAGGGATGTAGCGGTCTGGGTCGTAGGTGAAAGGGTCCGGCGACAAGTCGCTATTGTGGTTGAGTGCGTATGCTGGAATGAAGATGGAGGAGCCAGCTGGGATGAACATGTCACCGTACCATCGGTCTTGCTTGGACGCGTGAGGTACACCGGTAGGTACTCTAGGTGCATTGCCTAACATTAGCATCATGCTCGAACTCGGAACGGGTTGATCACTGATCAGACTACTCACACTGGTTTCACTCGCAACCCTTCTTTCACAATGCAATTAATGTACGGCAAGCTTTTGAAGTCAGACCAATTGGGAAATCTTTCTGTGCCACAGACTCTGTCGAGTTCGACTCTTGCTTTCTCCTGAACGTCAGGGTGCTTCGCCAGGAGCAAAATATTCGTTAGGGTCGCTGTGGCTGTGGTATCGGCAGCTGCCATCTGCAGGCCTCCTAGGAAGTTATTGAACGCTGTGTAGCTGAGGGGCACATCGCACTTGATTTCTTCGTCGAGAAGTTTGTCAATGAGAGACTCCCTCTTGGTACCCTGGCTCCGCCGCAATTCCACGTCTTCGCGAGCTTTGGTCCAGATGTTTGTTATGGTGTGGTATAACTCCTTTCCACGTTGCCTGGACTTGGCTAAACGATCTGGAATCCATTTGAGAATAGGAAATTGGTCCACAGGTAGGTAAGAACCAGGCTCGAGAATGGTGGAAACCTTCACAAAATCAGCTGAGTTCTTCTCCAAGCTTCGGAAAAGAAGTTTCGGAAAAAGACAATGATGGAACTGCTTACCCCATCCATGGCGATGTAAACTGCCTGGTTCGGATTAGCTTGTGTAACAAAATTGACAAACCTGAATTAAGGAGGAAGGACTTACATATGCCCAGAAACTTTCCCAACTGGGAGCACGCTGGCCGAATATTGTGATGGTTGCGATAGAAGCAGTTGTCCTTTTCACGCTCTTCATGAATTCATCAGGCTTCTTTAGTAGGTCGTACATTAAGAAAGAAATCCTGCCCACGTTAGACGCAATGCTTCTGGGGGCTATATGCAATCATTTGCATTTGTGCTCCAAACTTACTCAGACTCTTGTACTCCCCTTAGTGCGCCATCGAGATTCTTCGGGGAGAAGTACGTGGCTGCAATCTTCCGTTCTGCTCTCCATACAGGACCATCATGCATCAAAGAAGTATTCTCTTGACGCATAGCGAGGTCATACTGCTGATCGACTGGTCTGTCGTTGTAATACGCCCCTTTTGATGTCAAGAGTTCGTGAACGGCATGTCTGTCATTAAGCACAACCATAGTGCTTTGCCCGACTTTGAGAGAGTAGATCGATCCATACTGATCAGCCCACTCTTTGAGTCTATTCTTGATCAGCGATAAGGATAACTCTCATGGGCCCGGCTAGTACTTACTTGGTGTACATGCCTCTCGATGGAATCAGATGAGCATTTCCAAGGATGGGAAGAGTTGGTGGACCGGGCGGAAGATATTTCTCTCTACTGCCGAAGGTGAGGATCTTGAATGCGAGGAACGCCGCTGGAATGATCCAAATAAGTGACGGGTAGCTACCCAGCACGGGTAAATCGATCGTTGTCACTGTCATAGCGAATGTTCTGGCATGAACTGACCAGAATCGACGATGGAGGATCACGGATCCAGTCTCGAGTTAAGTATAATGAAAGAGAGAGGCAAACGCGTGGTATCGGAGATTCATACAAAAAGCCTAATCATAACTGCTGGCAGTCCATTTCACTTCGCACATCTGATCTGTCTTCCTCGGTCTAGCAACCTACTTGGCGCATGCCTGTCACAGAGTGGGGCACAGTGGTTCCCTTGCAACCGCGTCCCGTCCCGCCCGTCGTCTTAGCCGATCGGATATCTTGCTAGAGCAGACAAAGATTGGCGTGCTTGTGTGACGCTGACTGCATCTTCCGCTGAGTCAATTAGATGTTGCTAGGTTCGGCAACTGAATCGTAGAAAAGTGGTCTCTGAAGTACTTCTGCCGGGCACCAGGCCGAGAGACGTGTAAATGGGCTATCGGGTATCATTTCGCCGCTTTCTACTGAGCTGCCTACCGGGGTTCCTGTAATGGAAATGGATAAACGGGGCTCTGTGGGTAAGTTCGCCATAAGAGATCACTTGCACAAAGTGTTTCCTGCAAGGTGACGTGGTTTTGAGACAACTTGTTGAGAAAAAGCATGGAATCCTGCGAGGGCTGCACCAGTTTTGCTTTTTGACTCGACAAAGCAACAGGCGGCACGCGTAATACGCGCTTTGAAGTGTGTGGCTTTCTGGCATTGTCACTACCGCCAAGGTTTTCGATGTGATGTCTTGGAAGCCATGACTATCCAATTCAAGTGATTGTCTGGGTATCTGACGAGAAAAGTACGCGATAGCCGTTGCCTAGCTGTGATACTGACGACTTCGAAGTGATGTGGTGTGGTTCATTGATAGTCAAGCTGACTGCAGCCGCCGTAATTGCTTTCAACTCCATTGGCTCTGCTGGGAGGAGGCAAAACCCGCATAAGTAAGCTGCAATAAAATCCCCTTCGGGCATCATCAGCGATGAGATCTTCTCGGAGCAAACCCACATGTTCATCCGGCACTCTGATTGATAAAGACAATCCAGTAAATCATGCAGGTGACGAGATGCAGCGACTTTTACGCGAGTTGCCTGCCCATTGACATCAATCTGTCAGCCACAGTGGGCCAGCAACGCCATTTCTCTCTTTTTGAGCTCCACGTGCAGCACTAAGGAAGACTCTGCTCGTGTAATATACCTTGTGACTCAATGTCTTGTCTCGTGATTGGGTTGAGGGATCTCAATAACATTCTTTGACTCGGCCTCTTTTGTTTCACTCAAAATAGGTTAAACGGCGGGCATTCCATGCTTACCTGTAAGCTAGGTCTCTGACAAACAAGAAATGAGTTGTGACAAGATGTTTGTGATTAGATGCCATTATTTTCATAGGGACTCGCGAAAGCTAGTGCCCATTTCAAAGAGACTTCACAGGCAGGAAAAGCCTTGGAGTCTTGTTGATCAGACAAGGAGTAAAGACCCGAGATCGAGCGGTGTCTGTCCGGCATTTCCGGCCCACCACGGCCCCACTTCGGCCGTCTGTGCTCCCAAGGTCGCAGTGTCAATGTCATAGGCGTTGTGAAACAGGGGATGAGTGCTCAGAGATGAGATGAAACTGAGCTTGTATTATTGTATTCATTACTTGAGACGACAACCTGTCCAGAAACAAGAGGCGGATCCTGCGCCGCGCGTTCTCGTCATGGAAAAGCCGGTCTCAGAAGAGTCAAGCTTCCAGCACTTGACAAGATTTGTCGTTGAGAAACTCGCGCCTTTGCTTAGATTGCGCTAGCAAATGCGCTCAGAAGACCAGCTGCCATTGCGGTCAGGAGCACATTATTTGAGAAACTCGTCGACTTGTGTCCTGAAGAGATGCCAGAGGGGACCTTGGACGGTGTTACAGCACCGGTGGGAGCGGTGGTGGTGGAATTGCTCTTCTTCGCGTTCGCTGCAGGTCCCGGGTTGGTGACAGTGAAGAAGTTTCCGGCTACCACCTTGTTGGCTAATCCGGCGGTGGTAAGCACAGCGTTGACATCAACACCCCCGCGGGTTGAGAGCGTCTGCAGGGCAGCCGTTCCGTCTGCCGTGATGTCGCTCGTGTCGACAAGCAGCTCGATATACCGGTGCGAAAGGGGAACTCTTGCTGGAGGTGCGGGGCCCTTGTAATCCGCAATTGCGTTTGAGGTGGTTGTCAGAGTGTGGATGACGCGCTCGCCGTCGTTCAGCTTGACAGTAGTGGTTTGCGCGGCTGGCGTCAGGTCCGCCTGAGCCCAGTGCAAGAAGGTGCCGGTAGTCGGAGGGCTCGCGGTAGGAATATCGATGTCGACCATGATAATTGCGTAGCTTTTTCCGGTCAAGGGTTCGGTCGTGCCAACTGTAGGCTCCGTTTGCGTGACTGAGATAGAGATTTAGCTGTTGTCTTTCTTTGCAGCAGAAAATTACCTACGGCTTTTGGCCAGATCCACGCCATTAAGACCCGACGTCTCACCATATGCAACAATGAGGTCGACGTTGGAAGCGGGCTCGAAGCCCTCGGGGGTCTTGGCCCATGCCACCAGGGCACTGCTCAATAGGACGACAAAGGTAGGGCGATGCATTGGAGAAGCGACTAATTGCAGGATTCTGGTGAACCAAGACTCCAAAAGTCTGAAAGAAAGTTGGATGGACTGTCGTCTTATAATCAGTATGCGGAGTCGTGAAACGCCTGTCCAGTCAGCAGGGATGCGGCTCGAACACGTTCCACGCGTCTGATCCCCAGACATGAAATTTTCCTTTTACGACCCAGACCGCATTGATGGTCGAGCTCCGTCCTGACACGATACAGCGGAAACATTACGCAACCGAACTATTTCGCCTTGAGGGAGCCCTGGCTACCTATTTCCTTTGATGAACTATTCTGTAGTTCCTCGCATGTTCATCGAATCTAAGCTCGTAGTGAAGTGTACTCATGAAACCTATCGGGAAGGATAGCAGGTGGTGACCGATGCTCTCGAACCTTCTAATTATGTAGGGAATTGAAAGTCACGTTCTCGGCCCTTAGAGGCCTCCAGCCCTGATAGTCTCTCACCCAGCTGTTACGTGTTGTTTTGAGATGAAATCGGAGCAGTTCGATCATCGGAACTCCGCAATGACAATTGATGTTTGGTTAATCGGCCTAGGAACTGTAGTCAAAGTCGTCTCACGCCAACAGGCGTAGTGTCTCAAGCTGCTCGATGGGTTTGGTGTATGTTCAAAGCGGCTACTGTAATGGTCGTGCCTTTCGATGGTCTTCTACAGATACAAACTAAGATCAGTGCTTCCATTAACATATATAGATCGTCGTAAAGCCGGCGTACCTGTAGATTAAACGCAGACCAGAATTTTTATGTTCTGTTAAACTCTGGGTCTGACGTGCGCTCGAAACAGCAAGTTAAAGTAGCAACAAGCCAGATGCATGCTGCTAAGAATTTTGAGGAATGGAACAAGTTTAAAGATATTGTGGTTCGCTAACAATAGACAACAATCACAATATGAGCTGTGGCTCTAAAGAAGCTTCGATGTACAGAAACTTAGCTGTGAGAAAGAATATGCGCATGTTGATGGCGTGTTTAGCCGGCCTACTTCACCACTTGCATCTGTGGAGAATTTATATAACTCTGTCAGAACTTCACTGAAGCTCTCTTCTCCAGGTGTTTCTTCGATTCATGAGGACGCTTTTGCTAGAGTCTTGCGTCAGTCCTGTCCGCATCACGGCTTTCAACATTGCGTATGGAGTTTACCGGTACCAATGGAGAGTTGACATTTCGTGGTGCATGTAGGTAATAGTCTTGTCTTAATCATCACGCTTATCTAAGTGTCTACAGGACCAAATGGTTCGTACTAAACTCTTGCCAGAGAGAAGCAGTAGTAGTAGTAGTAGTAGTAGTAGTAGTAGTAGTAGTAGTTGAAAGGTCTAGTCTTACTCATTGTCTATGTACCTATAAAAGTCGTCGGCACGTGCTACGGCCTTGCCTGCCTCAACATAACAGGCCCTGGATCCAAGTCGTCCGCTATCGTGAGTCGTCAAACAATTGATCTTGAATTTGCTCACGAAGACACAAACCGATCTATGACAGGAAGCGACACAGTCCGATGCATTGAATAAATGGATATGAGCCAAAGGCTTCTGCCGGCGCAAGTCGTAGAGCAGTCAAACCACAGGTGAATAGCAGCAATAAATTTGGATAAGCACGATGAAATCGGATAAAGTGCCATTCATTGAGTAATTGTGTCACTTCTAAGGTTGGCGTGATCTTTCATCGTACAAGGGCGGATATGAAAAACACGCTGCCCGCGATTTCGTCATCAGCTTGTCCTTTATAGACAAAGGTCGCAACTCAAGTATGCGTATCGACCGTACCGGCGTATTAGACTTTGTCGAGTGCCCGCGCTAAGGTAAGGTACTGAGACCAGGGCCTCAACGTTGTGTTGCTAGGTACGTACCGTGAAACTTTGGTTTCCAGCCATTGATATAACCCACGAACGGCTTTCGCCGAAATGAATAGTAGAAAGAATACATCCCTTCTGATGGGTTGGTTGCTCGTTGCAATCAAAACATGTTATATGTTTTAAACTAGTCCGGGAGTTTCGGGCATACGGTGCTTCGATGGGCATCGCTCACCTATCCCCACTGAAGAAGAGATTCGTCAATCTACAACTCAATCGCGGCATCGCCAGACCACGTCACTGGGTCGGACCCTGCACTTGGTTTCTCGGCGCGATCTCGACCGCCTCGTCTTTCACATATCACTATAAGAAGTTGTTTAACTAACCCTCGAAAAGCGAGTGCCATGCCTTTTAGACGTTTGGGGCTGATCGCATACATGAAGTCGAGATTCGCCGCGGACCACCTGCTGCTCCGAGCCTACGATAAGCGCTGACCTGCAATCTTGTCAGCTGACAGCCTCCAAGATTACAAGGGGCATCGGGTCCGGGGAAGCTGCCGGCTCCCAGGATACTGGCGTATTCCTCGGGAAGAGCGTCCCTTGACGATAGGGTGCGAATCCGATTATTGAGCATGGAATAGAGTTACACTAAGAGCATCGCTGTTCCCGGTTTTCCTTGCGGCTGGAATTACGCCACGCGGGACGACTTAATTTATTTGAGCGCTTTGACCGTGCTATTTGACAACGTCAGGCCACATCGGGAGACTTACGACTCGCTGAGCGGTAGGTTCTTTTGTATCCACAAACCGACGAAGCGCCATTGTTTGACCATTTTGGAGAGGATTACACTTGATCCTTGTTGTCATCGGTTTCTCCTCAACACTTATTAGCCGAGGTAGACGCGGCCTTCACTTCCAAGTTTCACTATGTGCCACATAGTCGTCTACAGAGTCCAAAGAGGAACGAATACTACTGCCACGACTCAATAAGCGAGCTTCGTATCCATAGCAGCCCACCGGCTTACTATTCTCGCCCGTAGCGCGGAGCACTAGCTCAAACACGATTTATGCCGACACCTGCCCCAAGCGGATAATCAAAAGGGGAGTACGGAAAGCCGCTGAGGAGCGGAAACATAGGTCTCCAATGCTCGTCTTCTCCGCGCCGCTCGCGGTCCGGTCGCTATCCGCTGGGCGGAACTACCGGGGAATTTTTACCAATCACTCGATCGTAAGTTTGAGTTAAGAACAAGCGGAATGGTAGTATATGACGAATGGACGATGTAACAAGGTCTCGAATGTTAAACAGAGTTTAGTAAAGCTTCGTCCTGGAGACCGAAGAGGAGTGGGTGGAATACCCATAAGGCCATTCAAGAATCCCACCATCCAGCGAGGCAGCGCTGTAAGTTTGAAGCATGTTTTGTAAGACACATCTCGCAGCCAGCCACTTTTATCTCTACCTTGTCAACAAAGCACTCAAAGATCATACGGCTGAGACAAGCGTCTCGAACCACACCTGTCAGACAAGCAGGCCTGCAGATCTCGCTCAAGACCACGTGTGTGGGGAGATAACGTCAGACATCCGCCGCGGAAGCCGACATTGACATGGTCTTTGACTCGAGTCCGAGTCTCGTTGAAGAATTGTTGTTGTTCCAACACCTGTTTTGCTGGCCCTTGGCAGGCGGACAGAGCACGATGCTTGAATCATAACCGTGGTCCCTCCACATGCACCACTACTAATCAGGCCAAGCTAAACCAGGGAC
>NW_026849280.1:0-20496 GCF_030867785.1 Colletotrichum acutatum | reverse complement strand
CCAGGCCAGTCCGTCATACAGCTTGCGTGTGTGGTTTCCCGGCAGGCTATGTCGATCTTCTTCGAATATGCTCCTACGTTGTCGGGCAAGGCTCCGTGCTTCTGTCGCACGCTCTGTAAAGCGATCCTAAGTGCCGTCGAGTAGGCTCTGGCCGGCCGTTTTTGTGGTGTCTTGTTTACTTGGGTACTTTCCTTTGCTGCTGCTTTGGCCGCTTGCGCCAGGTCTGACTCTATCGATGATGGAAGCCAGAAGAGAGTGACTCTGTTGCCTCGTCTCTGCAGAGCTTGCACGCTGGCATATAGTTGTCGGATCTCTTGTTGGCCTGACTGCTGCCGCGGGTTGTGCATCACCAACACTGCCGCTTTGTTGCGGGTGAAGACGTGGATGGCCCGGTACTCGAGTCTCTCTGGGAGAGACTTGACCGCTTCTGCCAGTGCCGCTAGCTCTGCTACATACGGGTTCTGCTCCGTTCTCTGACCGAACGTACGCGAGGCCGTCACGACGCCCACCGCCCCCTCTGAAAGATGCGGGCAGCGTCGTCGCCGTTCCAAAGCCCACAACCTCGTTCCTTGCTGAGCTCCCTGTCGCTATCCTCACTGCCCATCCAGACCGGATTGCCTCAGAGGCCTTGACCGTGTCGTCGTCGACTACTGTATCAATACGACGTTCCCAAGGAGCGATCGGAATACCCTTCGATAGTCTCCAGCTTGTCAAGGGGTAGGTCGCGATAGGCCTCCGCCATCAACTGGAAGGGTGACGGAAACCGTCTAAAGGCCACCGCCCGCAGACGTCGAAGCGGATGGGTCTTGGGAAGGCTTCGCAGCCGTACCCAGAATGTCGTTGATTTTCTGTCGTACCTCTCTTGCGCCGATTGTATGCTTGCCTCCGCTTCAGCGACCGCCGTGGCCACCGTGTTGAAGGTTCCCACGATCGCTTGGGCGCCAATCCTCTGCACTCGGTTGATCACCCTCATCTGCGCTGCTCGACACCTGTACCTCCAGACGTTCGACGCGTAGTCCATCGTCGGTGCTACGGCCGCCACGAAAAGCTGTCTGGCCGTCGCCGGAGACAGGCCTTTGAGCCGTTTGAGCCCCAGCACGGCCTCCAGCCCTTTTGTCGTCGCGTCTGCGATGTGCTTTTCGAAACGGAGTTTCGTGTCCATCATCACTCCCAATACTTTGACGTGGTCCTTTGCTCGGACAGTGTCACCTTTGATGACGAAGCTGGTTGAGTCCGCCGGCAGCCTCCAGTTGCGCGTGAAGTGGATGATGGCCGTCTTGTCCGTCTCGAACGTCGCCCCGCTTCGTCGTTCCCACGCGAGTGCTCGATCGATAATATCTTGGATGCCCTGACGGTTTGCTTCGCGCGATCGGCCTGTGACCCACGCCGTGTAGTCATCGACGAAGGCCAGCGCGCCCCCGTTCTCGTCGATTTGGTGCTGTACGAGATCGGCGTTGAAGAAGAGGAAGAGCACGGGCGAAAGCGGCGAACCCTGAGGCAGTCCGGCTTGTGGTAGCGGACGAGCCTCGGACTCGTGACCGTTAACCAGGATGCTTGCCGTTCTATGGGAGCAGAAGGCGTCCACCCATCTCACCAGCTTGTCCGGGATCCCCCGCGCTCTGAGTCTTTGAAGTAGTCTCTCTTTGTACACACCATTGTATGCTCCCTTGACATCGAAGCTGACCAGACTGACCACCTTTCTCTTTCTCCACGCTCTGTAGATGTACTCCTGCAGCAGTACCAGCGCCTGCTCTGCCGACCTCTGCTTGCGAGCGCCAAAGTGGCTCGTGGGAAGGAGGCCGAACGTCTCGACAGCGTGCGAGATACGTTCTGCCAGGACCGACTCCAGCACTTTTCCGAGCGTCGAGAGAAGCGAGATCGGTCGCCAGGCCTTCGCTATACCGTAGTCGCTTTTGTTTGGCTTCTTCAGCGGGATGATCTTTGCGTGTCGCCACTGCCTCGGCAACACCCCTTCATCCAGTGAGGTCTGGAAGAGTGTAAGCACCCTCTCCTTCACCACTGGCCACGTGTGCTTCCACACTGCCACCGGCAGACCGTCCTCTCCGGGTGCTTTCCACGACTTTGCCGCAAAGAGCTGTCTCTCTACTTCTCCCAGTGTGAGGTTAGGGAAGGGTACCGGCGATCGTTGTGGCCGATCCCCCTCCTCCTCGATCATGCTGGGGAGAGGAGGGAAAAATGTGGAGAGCAGCTCTTCGGCCTGTTCTGCGGCGTCTCCCGTTTGGGAACCATCCGCCCTTTTAAGTTGAGGTATCTTGTCGAAAGATGCCCCTTTACTGGCGTCGAGATACTTCGCGGCCTTCCAGATATTGGCGTCGTCGGCCAGAAAGTCCTCCCAATGGCTCTTCTTCTGTTGTCGGATGGCATCGTGATATTGCTTGGCTGCCGAGCGTGCGCGTTGCTCCAGTTCAGGTTGACTGTTACCTGCCCTTCTCTCCGCTCTCGCCCGGTTTCTCCAGTGGGTATGGATCTGCCGGAGCTGGGTGAGGTCAGCCGTCCACCATCTCTTTGCATACGGTGATGGCTTGGCCGTAGGTGTCAGTGCCTCTACTGCCTCGCACACCACAGACATCAGTCGATCCGTCTGTTGCTGCACCGTACCTCCTGTTGGCATTCGCCCTAGGTTTGCTTCTACTCTCTCATTGATTTGCTTCCATGGGGCGTTCTTGAGGAGGAGCCGTGGCCGGCTTTCCATCTCAGGCGCGGCGATGTCGAAGGTCGTCTCGATCGCCCGGTGGTCCGACCCGTGGTCCGTCTCGTGCAGGCCGCATCGTACCACCGTTCTTGCTAGCTCTTCGGACGCGAGGGATAGGTCGATCGTCGTTGCCGCATCGTTCTTCTCCCACGTCTTCGTGCCACGCGGAAGGAGGCTGCGGAGCGAGTACTCGCTCATTAGATCGATGATCGGGTCCGCCTCGCCCTGCCGGCCCTCCGACACATCGTCACCTCCCCACAGGTAGTCGTGGCAGTTGAAGTCTCCTACCAGAACCACGTCCACCCTCTCCCCTGTTCCTCCTCGGACATTCGTGATAGCTTGTCTCAGCAGGTCGCACGCCTGCCGCAGCATCTCCGGCCTCTGCACCGGCACGTACACCGACGCCACTATCAGTCTTCGATCCGGAAGCCGGACGATGGCCGCAGTGATATCCGAGGACGCTATCGGCAGCTGCTCTGTCTCTACGTCTCTGTTCACCCAAAGCAAACTCCTGATTCCCCATCTTCCTTCGTCCCTCCACTCCGTTGGTACCATCCTCGTCCACCTGCTATTGCCCATCGGAACCGTAATGACCTTACCTTCTATCCTCCGCGCCCATGGCTCCTGCACCGCTATGGCCGTGAAGTCGCGCAACGCCTCATCATTCATCAGACTTTCGTGCACTGCAGCCTGTTTCCTCACGTTGAGCTGAAGGATCTGGACCTTCCTACTCATGGGAACGCGGATACAGCTTCGGACAGTTCTTGCTGAACGACTCGTGCGGTCCGCCACAGGGCACACATGTCACGATCGTCTCACGGCATTCAGAGTGGTGGTGGCCTACCTTGGCGCATCGTCCACACACCCGGGGGTTTACGCACTGGTACGCCTTGTGCTTCGTGATCTGCTGGCAGTTGTAGCACTGCTGGGGGCGCGGCCGCCGTTCAAACGCCATCGTCGTGCCGGACTCTCCTCCAACGTGGAAGAAGCCCTCGGAGATCAGTCTACGCGCATCACCGGCCTTGGTCACGAACACGACCATGGACCCATACGCCTTGGGTATCTCTTTCTTGCTAAGCCAAGAAATCTTGGCAACCGTGGTCTCGTTTTCTCGGCTAAGTGCCTCCGCCGCTTCAGCCCTGACATTGCCCTTCTCATCCAGTACCTCAATTCGCTTCACGTTGTCGATCTTCACGGGATAGAGTTCGTCTCGTAGCACGCGTGCTCCACGGCCGAAGCTCTTCTCCGCGATCTGCTTGACATACCTATGCTCCGCATCGTCGCGACAAATGATCCGGATCCTATCCGCGTTCCTTGGGTCTACCGTGACGGCCAGACACCGCCAGCTACCCTGTCCGTCCAACGCGCGCATCTCCTTTTCCACCGCAGCCCGGATCCGGCCTGGGTTGAGCTTGTCGCTGCCTTCTTCAACTCTTGATGTATCGATCGTACAGAAGGGGTCGCTGCGGCTCGGCAGCGTCGCGTTGCCCGCCGTGGCTACCCGCGAGTCGCGACCTTGCCCACCTAAGCCGCTTCGCGCGACGTCCGCGTAGGACACACTTGGGCTGTTCCGCGTCGCAGCAACTGTTGCGAGTGCTTCGAGGTTTTCGTTCGTCTTGGCGCTTTCGTCCTCCACGCGTTCTTTCATCGCTTGCAGCTCTCCTTTGACGGCCTGTAGCTCGCTCTTGACTGTTTGCAGCTCCGAAGTGACCACGCGAAGCTCTGCCTCAACGTTTTTATTCCGTGCTTCCGACTTCTTCCACGCATCGAACATGATCTTGACCGCTGTGTGTAGCTCTTTGACCTGCTTGCCCATCGTCAGGAGCAGCCCTTTGTCGTCATCCTCTATGGGTTTCGCGCGTTCCTTGGCCAGGGTTGTGGCTCGCTTGGTCGTCGTCCGCCGGCCACCACCAGCAACCTCCGTCGCTCCGTCGGTCGCATTGTCGATTATCTCTTGATGAGTCTGGTTCAGTTGGGCTTTCGCGGATGGCTTTCGCACCCTTCGTGATGGCAGGTCCTCGTCGCTCGCTGCCACCGCCTCCCTCGCAACGGTGATGGACGTCGAATCTAGCTCGAGATCCATCGCGTCGGGACGTGCGCAGAGACGCCACGCGGTAGATCGTGCTAGTGCCACGTAGCGCGTTTCGGAGCTTCTCGACAGCGCTCAACCCAACAACGTCGAATGATTCTTCACACAATCAAATATCGAAAATTCCCCAATCCTCTGATCAATACTACAGTAGAAGTCGAATTTGGTTTCCGTCTTTCTGGGATACAGATACAGATCGTTCTAATACAGCTGTGCAAAAAGCATGTCCTGTTGGATTGAACTCTTTTGATTTTCCAAGCGCACGGACTCTTCTTGGCAGTGCGGATACTTGCGATCTCGTACAGTGTACCGGCAGCGAACATAAACTGATTACTCCAGAAATGACTTACGCCAGGAACGAATGAACACCGTGGCCTCTCCGTTTAGTCATGGCTTCCGTGTCCAAAATGGATACATATCCCAACTTGGCATCACAAGTCCAGTGAAGGTCAGCAGAGTCAGCAACGGGCTTTCCCATCATGGCGCCTCACCTTGCTTATTCTTCGCGTGATCTTCTTCGAAACATCGACTACATTCAGTTGCTGGTTGAGACGACCGCCACTGATGACAGCATAGCCGATTTGGAGGGATGTCATCCACGAACGGTACGCCGGATCCGCTCGAAACTGCCTTTGGAACCGCAGAGACTCCGACAAATACTCCCGGCCGCCCCAAGTCGATTGCGCCTCCTATGCTGAGCGACTTGCGTTGGAACCTTGCTGTTGACTCATGTCTGACTCTGAATCAGACAGCTGCCTTCCTTCCAAAAAATACTACGAAGCCGACGTATCGCGCTTAAGCATTAGCAGGGCCTCGAGGAGGGATAAGTGATCCCAGAAAGCCACATAGAATGTCGCTCAAGAGCGTAAGCTAGACCCACGAGACGAATACATGCACCAGATCTCGCAGTACCGCTCCGAGCAGTTGGTGTTCGTGGACGAGTCCGGCATAGACAAGAGCATCGGTACACGCCGTGAAGGCCGGGCTCCTCGAGGGAAGCGACCACGTCAAATCAAGCGATTTCACCACGGTCAGAGGTACCAGATCCTGCAGACGTATACTACTGTCGGGCTGGCGACCAGGAGACAAGTGGGCGCGTGGCCCTGTTGGGAGTCTGTAGAACGGGAAACTTCGAATGATCACCCGCAGGAAGAGATTAGCGACCGCGGTTTATGTAATGTATAGAGGTAGCCGTTTCTGGCTGTTCTTGGGCGGCTATGTAGAAAGCGAGAGAAGCCGGGGTGACAGGAAGGGAACCAGGCGGTTCAGATGGCGTAGCTGAGGTACCTTAGGCAATACCTCGCGTTACAAGTCTCTGGACTGGACAGGGCATAGCGCGTGGTGGGGCACATAAGCTGTGTTGGGTCGTAACAAGGTTCCCCTCTACGCGATTCCGTCTGTTGAAGCATCCGAGTCCGCTGTACCTTCCACTTCTATGCGTACAATTGTACTTAACCAGACATGGTACGTTTCTTTTAACTTTACCCGCACTCGCCATAACCCTATTAAGGGACAGGGTGTGTGGGGGCTTACCTTGTGCCTTGCTGGGATCCGCGATGAGGCCTCTGACTGGGTCATTACATGATCTGAAACCTGCTCGCCGAACTCAGAAATAGGGCAAAGCTTGCTGGACACTTCCTCCACACATTCGAGCGAGATCGCTTGTGGGCGGCACCGCTGTCGCGGCGTTGGGGACAAGGTTAAGCAGCTGAAAACTCTAAAAGAGGAATGGGTAGGTATTCCTCCCAACCCCTCTCTCTTCACTGATTCATTTGACCCTGCAGACGCGAAGTTGTGGCTCCGATTGGCCCCACTGCAGCGGAACACTCGGACAATCAGGTTCGGCAAGACGAAACACCGGGAATCCACTTAGGAGGAGAAAGACACGGCGGGGCCGTCCCCATTGTCACGACTTGCCTAATCGAGGATTCAGCCCAGTCTTATTCACACCCACAACACCTTTCGGGTCTTTCGGGGTGCTTGTAGGCACGAGAATGCTTCTTGAGGGTTGGCAGATATTCTCACAAGTGGGTCTGTGAGAAAGGCGTTGTGATGCTTTGCTTGGGAAGGCAACAGGATTAAGCTCGCAAGACCTTGGGCATCTGTCAGAGCCGATTTTAATCCCAGTCTTCTCGATCGTCCACAGCGCTGGGTTATCTAATAAGATATCACTAACTTCGGTGAAGTTGTATGATAATGGCTATCGCCCCGCTGGCTTCCGACGTCTCGCAAACTTACGTCTAACTAACTTTCCATCCGAGCAAGGACTTGGCTCGAGACGAAGGCTTCCATCGCGATGCAAGATTAAGGAGATACTCTACTTAAGCTCCTTATGCTCGCCAACTTCAGCAAGACGCTCAATGCGCAGTGACGATGAACTCGCGTTCTCTGCTTCTTTAGCTCTGTCTCTCCATATCTAAGCTCTTTATACACACCCATTCTTGTCTGCTGAAGAGGCATGAAGCATCTGCGGTTCACAACTTACTTTCTCGTCTTGAACGTCTTTATATATCCAAGAACTGCCGGCCAAGACTTTTCAATTTGGGTGGCAACCATTCAGCTTAGCGTGCAACCCTGATTCAAGAAGACCGGATCTTCATTTTCAAACTGCTGAACAAGGCAATGTCGACGGAAACACCCAGAGAGGATATCTCTCTTGTTTTCAACCGCAAGAGAAGGAAGGTCCGCAAGTCCTGCAACGCCTGCAGCTCTCAAAAGATTCGTTGCGGAAAACAGCGCCCAAAATGTCAACGCTGGGAGACAAAGGGCCTTGCGTGTGCTTACAGCATGTCAATGCGGACCGGTGAGCGCCCTCGCGTTCTCGCCTCGCCAAGCTCGTCGTCAGATACCCAGGCGACGATATCCCTTGTGATGAGGGACGACCCGGCGCTGGCCATGTCCAACGCCTCTACCGTTTCTCAGATCTCACAACAGCAGCAACAAGAAGAACGCCGTATGTCAGAGCAGCCTTCGGAACACCACACCAACCTCGAGGATGAGATGATGTGGCTGTTGGAAAGCACCTCGGTTTCTGACAACCTATCGGACCAGGACCTCTGCTTTGACGCGACTGCGGACTTTGGGGTCCCAATAACTCTGAACGACTTGTCCGCCGCTTCGACGAAAAACTCATCTGCGGCGATGCCGACCCCAATGACACAGGAATATGACATAACCTCCCTTTCCTACCAACCTGTGGATCACAAAATGCAGCAATTCATGGACGCACCACTGAGACGTTCCGGCACAGTCGACTCGGCCCGCAGCAGCTCTAGCACGTACTCAGACGACGGTCTCTCTCGTCACAGCAAAATTCATGACTGCACCATGGAGGTCCTGGAAATTGTCTCCGACTTTCATGTGCTCGCGCAAGGTTGCCTCACCGCCGTCAAGGACCCTGCGTGCACGTCCCATCTTGAGCGCCTACTCGACGACACCCCCCGCGAGATGGGCACCGTCATATCGCACAACCGGGAGATCCTCCGCAGGCTCATCAATCTCCTCGACTGCCGCTGCTTCATGCGACAAGAAGTGCTTGTTTTGGTGTACCTGGCCGTACACAAGGCCCTCGGCTGGTACGCGGCGATCCTTGGTGACGACGGTTCGTCCCAAGATATGGACCAATCACAGTTTTCGCTCTTCGGGCGCATAGCCATCACCTCGTTCGTCGGAAGTTACTTTCTGGACAATGAGGTGCAGCGACTCGTTGCCGCGCACCTGGTCCTGACGCACGTTCGCGAACACATTGATCCTCTTATCAAGAGGTTGCGCCACTGGCACCCTTCGGCGGCCAGGCATAAATCGTTGCCGTCTACACCATCTTGTCCCGATGCAACCATCTGTTCGATATCTTTCCCTTCCACCAAGGGACGCATGTCTAGTGTTATCGATCAACACCACCAGGCACTCCAGGAGGAACTTGAGAGAATCACATTCATGGCAAACTCTATCAAGCGTACATGATTTTCGTATTCGTTTGTTTTCATCTGTTTTGCTTACTTTCCTTTGTCTGCAACATCCGGGTGTTGGCTGGGACATATGGTTTTTGGGTAATTTACTACTTCAAAGGTACTTTGTGTAACTTTCCGGCTCGTTATGTTGAAGCAAAACGCCAGTAGTGTAGGATAGGTGTCACATCTTATGTTGGTACTCCGTATCAAACCAGCTTTCAGGCGTTACCAGCATTTACTGGCTGTTAGGCACAACATTTCTAGGATACCAGCCCTGGAGATACCCATCTTTTAAGCTTCCCACAGGAAAGGGGTGAAACGATCAAGCAATATATTACGGCCTTAACAATCTTTGAAAAATAACATCAACCCATCTCCTTGATTCCATGTTCCTGATGTTGTTACTTATGTACACAGACCGAACCCTGGATAACCTTCTCGTGTATTACATTGGACCCTAATAAGTGCGAAATATACCCTTTTCAGCTATACGAGCCTCTCGCTCAACTTCCTAACGATCCATCTGTTTTTATGGAATATTTATGGGCATGGTAATCCTCAACAGAGTTCCCCTCGCTTCACTAACTAATGCCAAACTTATGCCGATGAGAGAAAGTCCCCCAAGCTCAGGGCGGAATATTGTCTTCACTTCGAGCTTGGGCGTCACCGCACTGCAGAGGTTCTCGAACGCAGTTCTTGTATGTTCGCGACCATTAAGGTTCATCAACATCAACAGGTCCCAATCACTAAAGCTTGTTGACAAATCTTCAGTATGGTCAGCAGTTGCATAATGGATGGGGATAAGGATGGTTGTATTCCCTAGAGTGATATGCTGGACCTGCAGTAGATCTATATAAACGAGTGGCATCTATCCCTTGTAGAGCAATCCTGGCCCGACTGTGCGGTTAACTGAGTAATGACCGTGTGTGGTGAGTTTCAACTAAGCGAGGGTATCCCAGGTTCTGTCACAGACCTAGTAGAGCCACCATAGCCTATTCAAAGTCTTCCCAGAGATTACCAAAAACCATAAGACTGATACTCTAAGAACCATTAGATCAACCACCATTGTTACCACCCTTGCCAACACCACTAACAACGCAGTGTCCAAGAGATGGATCACACTGCCTCTGCGGCGACCTACGCCCGAACCCGCCGCTAACCTGCTCGGCCTCGGTCTCGAGGGTTTCGAGGCCGCGAGCGACGGAGTGCGACGCGTCGACTTTATCTTCGGCAATGAAGTCCCCGAGCTGGAGGTCGTCGCCCTCGTGCTCGGCAAGGAAAAACGTCTTTGCGGGCTGGTTGCCGTCGCAGCTAGCTTGGGCGACGACTTTGCCCGCGGTGTCGGCGCAGTAAACCTTCGCTTCGGCTGAGGCAGCGAAGAAGGCAGCGGCCGCGATTTGTATGGTGGGGAGGGTGATGTGTTGGGTCTTCATTGTGGATGTTTTTTTTTTAATGTTGGTTTTTGTGGTGGAAAGGGGTTGAAGCAAAGTTTTAGACTTGAAGAGGATTTAGAAGTAAAAATATTTTAGTGAAGATGTTTTAGAAGATGGTTTGTGATCAGAAATATCGTTGTTAAAAGAGTCGAGTGCTTGATGATGAGGAGGAGCGGGCCTTTCCATTGTAGGATGAAAGCCTCCTATTTATGTCACTCGACTAGACGCCAGAGATGGATGATATGATGAGGCCTTCTAATTACCGACACAGGTAAGTTGCGGCGCGAGGAACTCGGCCATGCCGCAGGCAGACTCGAGATTTCCATGATTCCCCGACTGTATCTTACCGTCATCTGACTTAATTATTTAGTTCAAGAACTTTGAACGGCAAGATTTCTATCTGAGTCTTGCTATCCGGGCAGCAACCCACTTTCCCTACCCAATTAGCGCCTACCGCCCCAACTTCAAATTTCTACGCCCCGCTCTCCCATCGGGTGCGGATGGACAGCACTTTCGCCAAGGGCGAGGTAGAGCCAATAAGAGCTTGCAAATCTATGTAGTTAACCAATAGTGCTGCAGTACCTCTGTTTCCTACAGATTTTGGGTATGCCAGACAGCAGGGAATTCCAGGTAATCGACTGCCAGCACCCTCGCAGGGTGGATATAGACAGAAAAGGCTAGAGATCAGCGCGCAGTGTCCGTGAGTTGCAACCATCCCTGTAATACGGTTAAACGGCAACGTGTCTTTGGGGGCAGAAAGAAAGAGAGAGGGAGCAGATCATAATAGGATCCTGAGGAGATATCAAAGTTTCTGAAAAGCCTCGTTTGAATTAGACTTCTTCTAGCGGCAAACTTAACTGGGGACATTTCCCATCCACCCATCAAACCCCAACTCAAAGTAAGTACCCGTAGGATCGGGACAATCAGAAAAGTGTCCGTATCAGGATTCAGGGTGTTGGAGGTTAGGGGTGATCCCCGCCTCATCC
Source organism: Colletotrichum acutatum (assembly GCF_030867785.1). Lineage (NCBI taxonomy): Eukaryota > Fungi > Ascomycota > Sordariomycetes > Glomerellales > Glomerellaceae > Colletotrichum > Colletotrichum acutatum. The sequence goes on along the minus strand of NW_026849280.1, from coordinate 9,325 downwards.
GAACTTTGAGTAGGCCTGGCGACTGCCCAAGAGCAGACCTGCTGGTGAATAAGTATGTGAGATTGCCGTTGGGGGCAGTGGCCTAGGACCGTCGTGTCTGTCCTTCGAGTTCCCTCATACACTCTGCCTGGTTTTACAACGTCCATATTCCAAAATCTCCTTTCTGACCTCGTCTTGAACCAAGAGAATAACAAAAATGCGCCGTGTCCCAGTACAAAAGAGGCCAAACGCCACCCGCCTGGTCCAAAGCCAAGGCCTCGTCTTCGCGGACCTCGTGGCCTCTGGCGCCTCGGAGCCGTACTGGCCAGACGACCGTTACTACTCCTTCACCGAACAAGAGATGAACCTCATCGAAGAAGCCGCCAGAGACGTGTTCGCAATGTGCTGTGAAGCAGCAGACTACCTCGTAGAGCATCCAGACATCATCACCAAGAAAATGGCGGTCCCCGCCTTCGCCTTGAAACAAATAAAGGCCTCTTGGGACCGCGAACCGGCCTGGGGCAGCATCTACGGCCGCTTCGACATCTGCTTCGGCGGCCTCGAGCACCCCGACCCCCGGCTGCGCGTGCCGAAATTCTACGAGTTCAACGCCGACACGCCGACGTCGCTGCTCGAGGCGGCGTCGATTCAGTGGCTGTGGATGGAGCAGACGGGTCACGGCAACGACCAGTTCAACACCATCACGGAGAAGCTCATCGAGGGCTGGAAGCGCAACATGACGCTCGTCGAGAAGGAGCTTGGCCACAAGCCAACGGTGCATTTCGCTGTCGGCGAGGGAGAGGCCACGGGTGAGGATGCGATGAATACCATGCTCCTGATGGAGACGTGTCAACAGGCTGGGTGGACAACAAAAGCGCTGACGATGGAGGAGATTGCGAAATCCAAAAAGGACGGGCGGTTCTACGATGCGCAGGGGGAGCATATCGACGTCATCTTCAAGCTGTACCCGTGGGAGTACATGGTCGACCAGCAGTTTGGCGAGGGGTGTTTCGAGGACATGGAGAACATTGGCAAGCGCGACGAGGAAGGGAACTACATGGGGGGAACGGTTTGGATCGAGCCGCCGTACAAGCTTCTCTGGAGCAACAAGGCCGTCTTTGCCGTTCTCTGGGACATGTTTAAGGACGATCCGCGGGGCAAGTGGCTGCTCCCCACATACTTTGACAACGAGACGCCGGCCTCCATGACGAGCTTTGCGCGCAAGCCCATCTTTGCGCGCGAGGGCGCCGACGTGGTACTCAAGAAGGACGGCGAGATCCTCCAGGACGCGTCGACGGGAGACTACGGCGCGGAAGGGTACATTGTGCAGGAGCTCGCTGTGTTGCCCGAATTCAAGGATGCTAAGGGCAGCTCGTGGTATCCCGTGCTGGGTATGTGGTTCGTCGATGGCGATCCGGTGGGCATGGGGATCCGGGAGGATGGCACGCCCATCACGACCAACGCGTCCGTGTTCATTCCGCACTCGATTGAGGATGGACCCGTCAACTACATGAGACAGAAGATTCCCGACCAAGAGGAGATTGAGAAGTTGTTGCGGGTTGAGCCTTTCTTTGATTCGTTTGATAAGGAGGAGAATGAGATGATGAGCTATATCAAGAAGATTGTAATTTCATAGCGGGTTTACTCTAGGGGCGAGTGTCCTGGGAGCGTGTTTTACTTTGGAAGGACTTGGAAGTCTCCTTTAGCGGGAATGAAATTGAGAAAATACAGTTCCTAATGACCTTGAGAATCACCTCCTGACGGTCAGCAGTCTAGTATGAGGGCACAGCATGACAGTACTAACATCAATTTGAATGAGCATGCCGCAATCAGAAGTTGAGAACCTTGGCCTGCAAGTGTGCCCGTTATCTCAGAGAACAATCGCCACGAGTACCGAGACAGGTCGAGTCGGTTAAGCCCGCAAGCCCTGCGAATGCCTTACGATGGCGAGTTTGAGGTAGAGTCGTCTCGCTACTCAGCATTCAGGAGCAGCACGTATCAGGCTATTTACGCGTGATGCGAGCCAAGGTGCCCGACCTCGGTGAGACTAGACAGATAAGTTCGGTTTCGCTTGCATCCTCGTCGACACAAGTAGATCTTGACCAGGTACGCTAGCTCGTCAGTCGAAAATAAGCTTCCGCCAACTGCCCGAATGCCATACGCGTCGCGATGCCGACTTGCCGGATGGGAGGTGCGGGAAGATAAGCAGGACTCTCCCAGATGCTGCCGGAACCCGGCACGGCGGGGTGCCGGCAATTGGGGAAATCTAAAGCGGAACAAGGGACCGGGGCCGGCGATACCGTCGGACTCTGCATCACGTGGACCAGCTGCATTACCTCAGCAAAGCAATCGACGCTTCCGTCGATGACCAGCTCCAAGGCAGCTCCATAGCTGCCTAAACCTAGAATGGCTAGCGCCATAGCGGGCAGGACCCCTGCACGGACTTGGCCAGCTTGACGGCACCTTTCGTCAGCCTCTCAGCCTGCTGAGCCAAACACCCAAAGCGTCGAACCTACCTTTGCCTTAGCATCTGGACACTCCAACCTTTGACACGATCAACACCACTACACACCCACGTCTCTCCATTTCCTCTCCACGAAATCACAACGAGGCAAAATTGTCAGTCGATCTCCAATAACAACAACTATCTGCTGATGTTCCACGACCACTGCCGACATCAGTCCCCTGACAACCGGACCACTACCAACCCAATGCACCCCGCAGCACACATACATCACAACCACCAAAAATGGCGGGCCGCAACCTCCAACAGGTCCTTACCCAGCTCAAGACCAAGGGCTCCTCGCTCCTTACACCGAATCCTCCGCCCTCCTCTTCAAAGCAAAACTCCACCTCCAGCTCAACACCCTCACCCTTTCGAACCCCAAAACTTCCCCCCCAGCTCCTCGCCCTCGCCCGCGAGACCTAAGAGCTGGGCGCCCTCGCCTCCATCCGCGCAAAGAATCCAGACGCCTTCACCCGCTACGTCTAGCAGCTCCAGCCTTTTTACGAGCTTTCCTCCAACGTCCTCCCGCCCAATGTCCCCGAGCGCAACAAGGTGACCGGCCTCTACCTGCTCCTCCTCCTCACCCAGGGCCGCTACGCCGAGTTCCACTCGGAGCTCGAGAGCCTGGCTAACCGCGAGAGCGGCGGCGATAGCAGCGCCGTCGAGGGCGACAAGTACCTGGGCTACCCTATCCGTCTCGAGAGGTGGTTGATGGAGGGCAGCTACGACCGCGTGTGGAACGCCCTTAAGAGCCGCGAGGGGCCCAGTAAGGAGTACGGTGTCTTCTCAGAGGTATGTACTTGGTTCCTCCCGTTGCATATTTCTTCCGGAGTCAATACTCCCAAGACGGAATCTGCGCAGAACAGAAAACACTTTTGATGGATGCTAACACCCGCTTTCTTTAAGATCCTCACCTTCCAAATCCGCTCCGAAATCGCCTCAAGCAGCGAGCGCGCATACTCAAGCCTGCCCATTAGCCCCGCAAAATCCCTCCTCTTCCTCGACTCCGAGGGCGACGTCATCTCCTTCGCCTAGGCCCGCGGCTGGATCCTGAAGGAGGGCCACATCTTCTTCCCCGACACCGCCGAAGACGGCACCATCGAGAAGGAGATGAGCCAGATGGTGATAGAGAATGCGTTGGGATGCGCCAGGAAATTGGAGACCATTGTGTAGACGTGGGTTGCAGAGGAAACGCGGGCGTGTTCTTGATGTATTAATATTCATGCGATTAGACAGACCATGAAAGAAGGAAAGCTCGGATACAGGAAACCAGGTCGGGCGTCAACGATCTCATCATGTATGCGTTCTAGACAAGCCTGAAATGTATGTTCATCAACCTTGTTGATCCAAGTGGACGGCGCGTCCTGGCACGGCGCAGGCGGGCGAGGACTAGCGACGCACTGTCACCGACATCGAACTCTCACTTACGCTGACACGTGAGAGTCATGGATCAAATGATGACATATATTCGTCTCCCACAAAGCTATTGCTAACAATCAGAAGCCCGGGGGGTTCATCAGAAACTCCAGTCTGTCTACTGTAAACTTTTCCCAAGACCAATTCCCCCATTGGCCGAGCGTCACTGCACCAAATCATGCAGTCTTCACCCCATCATGGGTCGGCGACATCTATCATACTACCTAGCTCTCTACGCAAAGAGCTTCAGGCCACTGCCGTGCTTGCCAACCTCGCACACCCCGCAGACCTTGCAAACGGTGCCCCTGTACTTGCTGTGGTACTTGGAGCCGTCAAAGGCGCACTCCTCGTAGGAAGTGCCGCTGTAAATAGGTGAGTGGCTGGCTGCGCAGATATCAAACTCGGCAAACTGGTCAAACTCAATCTCAATCGTATCCGAGGGGTTGCGCTTGCATTGAGCCTTGGCTTTCTTGGCCTGTAAAGAGTGTCAGTCTGGTAAATCGTAGGGATGGAATGTTGATGCTCACGTTTTCGATCAGCTTGCTGGAGCCGCCATTGGCAATAATGCGGTTGGCAAAGCTCAGTGCTGAACCGTAGTTCTTGTTTCTTATCGCCAATTGCATCGCGTTGTGCAGGGCCAGCTGGCGATGAAGAACCTCCATCTTGGGGATGGTAAAATAGGCTGACAACTCAAGGTTGCGCTTGAGCTGCTCGCCAGTAGGGCCGAGCTTGCGACGGCTAAGCTCGATCTCCATGGCCACGGCATATTCGCTGGCGGATGTGATGAGCTTCTTCGCCTCGGCGACCTCGCCTTCGCTTGAAACGGCGTTGATAAAGGTGGCGTGGAGGATACCCTTGAAGATCTGAAGACCGTCCTCGAGCTTGTTCGTCTTCATCGAGTTGTACCCCTGTTGCAGATCGTTGGTCGGCAGGAACTCGAGATCCCTGGGCACAATCGGCAACACCTTTCTAGGGTCCATCTCCTCAATCGTACGTCGAACATAGTTAATCAACGGAGGAAGGTTTGCAGAGGCCGGGAGATACGTTTTTGATGCCTGGTAAACTTCGAGGAAGCGGGGCTTCAGCGGCGCGAAGTTGACTGCTCCCACTTGTCTGTTGAGGAGTTGCATTGCTGACTCAAATGAGCCACCGGCAACATGATCCACAGGCAAAGGAGAGTTACGAGCCCAGAGATCGGCCTCGCTGCTTCCAGCGCCACCAGCGTCGGCACTGTCAACGTTCACGAAGTCGCCCTCAATCTCGGGAACGACATCGTCACCCAGATCCCAGCCTGCCGCATGCTCGTCATCATCAACGTCAATGAGGTTGCTGTTCTTCTTCGCAGCGGCATCCTCCTCGACGTCATCGTCGAAGCCATTGGCAGCTGCAGGGGTATCCTCCAAAGATAGTCCCTCAACCTGGCCAAGTAGGGCCTTCTCGAAGACAGACTGGGAAGTAGCCTTGGTAGGCCAGTTTGCCTTGAACGTGGGGACGACAGGCCTAGGAGGAGTCAGAGCCTCCTCAATCGTAGGTGTCTCCAGTTGGTCCTCGGTGAGACCAGTGGCCTCGAGAATAGCCTGGCACTCCTCCTCCAAACCGTGAGACTTGGCGGTCATGTATGCCAATGGGTCTGTATCTTGTTAGTCGAGATCTTACTAATGCTTATGTTGGAACAACTTACAGAGGTCAATTTCCTTGAACATCTGGATCCTGTCCTTAACCTTGCCGAGGTAGAGGGCGTTCTGGAAACGTGCAGTAAAGTCACCTCTGTGCTCGGCAATCTTGGCCATACGTGCCAGCTTTGAGTGATCACCAGTAGACAAGTACAGGAACGAAAGCTTGTCGAACTGCTTGAGCTTTGGGTAAGCCATCTCAACGACCTGGTGGTTTCCGTGAGCCAAAGCCTCAGCGCTCAGCCTCTGCCAAAGCTTAGGACGGTCCAGCTCCTTGGCAGTCTCGACGGCAACGTCCAGGTTTCCGCACTCGATCCAGACTCAAAGCGGGTCGCGGGGTCCTGCACGAACTGCAGAGCAATTTCGGGGTATCCCTTCTTTTGAAGATAGGAGATGATGGATTGACCAACAAGACTGGAGTTCTGGATGATGTGGAGCATCTCCTCGTAGTTACGCTTGACGAGCGCCAGCTTGAATCGGTATTCGGTGGGATCGACGTGGAGAACCTTGGGCTTGGCCGCTCTGTCAAGGCAGTAGACGTTACGGCCCTTGACGCGGAACAGATAGACAGTCTGGTCAAGGGTACGGACGATACCATTGTCCCATTCAGAAGCGTGTACTTGATGTGGTTGAGGGTCGAGTACAGCAGAACACCAGCATCATCCCAGGTTGCGCTCTTGATACAGATAGTCTCGTGCAATGTGCTGACCTGCTCGAGGGTCTTCGTCACGATGGTGACGTTGTGCTTGCTCAAAAGAGCCGCGTACAGTCCGTCATTCGACCACACAACGTACTTGACGCCGTTGACAGCCAACTCGGCGACGCTCTTCTTCTGCCCAATGTCGTAAAGATGCACAGCGGTGGGCGTAATGATGAGGAGGTTGCCGGTACCACCGAAGTAGATGTCGCTGGTTCCGACGGGAGGCTTGAAGGAACGGGTGGTGTTGTTGGAAAGATCCTTGATGTCAATTGTCTGGCTAGACGTGTTCAGCACAGCGAAGCGGTTGCGGGCGACGAAGATGGCGGAGTTGCCCTGGCCGCGCTTCGACTCGGCAGGCTCAATGGCACCAGATCCATCACGAGGAAGGTTGATCAGTTCGTAAGATCCGCTGTCGGAGGGAGAGGTGACGAGGACGGAGCGTTCGGCCGGGTTGTACGACAGGGTTCGTGGAGGCGTCCAAGGGCTTCCGAGCTTCTTGAGAGAGAGCAAAGTCGGGCTTTCGGTACTCTTCTGGAAGTCGTAGGATCTGACGTGCTTCTCCTTGGTGATGTAGAAGAGGTTGTTCTGGTATACTGATGATGCCGGTCTCTCTCTCTCTCCAGCTTGAAGACCATGACACCGTTATCGTGGCCAGCAGCGAACAAGTTGATCTCGGGATGGGCGGCAATGACCCAGAATCGGTCAGAGCCACAGGCGGGTGGACTAGTATTCAAGGGTTAGAGATAACTTCAGTATACATACGAGTCCAACGGCTCCATCATAAGAACGTCCCCTTGCTGCTTTGGTCAGGCTGTGCTTGAGGCTCCTGCTTCACCCAAAAGCGGCCCGCTATCACCGATGTGCTAGTTCAGCGATGGTGTAAGACGTGATGGAACGAAAGCTTGAAGTTGTGAATAGTCCGGCTAGCTGCCTAGATCTTTCGACTTCCATTCATCGTCATGAGTCCGTTGTCTTCCATATACACTCCTGCTCGTGGAAAACATCGACAAAACGATACGTCTTGCTGGCCTCCTCGACAATTGAGAAGAGGCTATCATTTAGCTACCTACCGAAACTGCTGACCCATACTCCAATGGCTCCGGTGGCCGCTATGCACACTTCAATAGATGTGAGGGTCTTTCTCGGCGAGTTTGAACCATGGTCTTTTGGGAGAACATAATGCCAAGTATGATACCCCGTTTGCTGCACCACGTTCGGCACTAACCTATTGAAAGCCACAGATGTCGACGTCAGTTATGCCGAAACCAGATCCTGGATCAGCACAACAACGCGTAAGTAAGCTCGAAATCGAAGTCGCAGCAACGGCCGTCGCGACCGGCTGGCAGACCGTCTCTGTAATCACAATTCTCGAGCATCGCTACGATCAAAGCTGCGACACCCGTTTCGAGAGGGAGAGAGGAGTAGAGAGCTGGAAGCCGGAGATTGACGCACAGAAATAGCGTGCGTCGAGTTTGTTTGCTTATTGGGATTCTATGGAGGGCGGCCGGGATGAGGCCATGGTAGATCGGGAGTTATGGCACGTTTTCGACATGATATCTCATACGAGGGCCCGGTAGCAGGATCTACTTAGAGGTCATCTGGGTTGGATCCCCCAACCTTCGCGTGAGCCCAAGCAACCACAGTATTGTGCACATGTCGCTTCCCCTCTCACAAACATTACCAATGTTTGAGAATCCGCAAACTGCTGTGATGGGCTTCCGCAGACCTCTAGTAACGGCTTGAGCGACTGGTTTGCAAACAAAAAATGTGGGGTCAGGATAATATACGACAGTGCGAGTGGCAGCGTGCAATCAAGTGCTACTTGAACATATTCATCATCGGCTTCGACAGTGGCCATATTCTCCTAACGCTGACTATGGTGGTTTGTACACAGTAAGAACGACTTCGAGCCCAACCCGTGTTGGTCAAGTTCAGACAGAAAGCATTGAAGGCAGTGCGACGCTCGTCAGGCCTGAGGGGTTCGCTGCGACATGACCTGGCCAACCGACGGCCGTCGTAAGATGAGGCAGTCGCATCATCGTATAGGTAGATGCCGCGATGTCGAGCAGTCGAAGAGATGAAGGCGCCAGAACCGGCTGATGTGCAGGGCATTGTGGAGGAACCGAGTACCCAGGGTGACTTCCTATCTATCATGTTGTCTAGCGTTCAACTGGCGATGGTAGAGTGCCATCCTTTCAAGACTTTCGGACCGAGATTGTCGTCCTTCATTGGGTTCCGTCCCCAAAACTGTTCCCAGCGAATGGAAGTGGCGGCATCAACGAGTCTATAGACGTCTTGATTTTTCTCACATCCTCGTTGATACGCCCGAGTCTAATACCGTAAGAATTGTGCTACATGCCTGTAGTGGAGTCAAGGTAGCTCACTGGTTGTTCGTGGCGCCAACTTTACTCCGTTGGAATTCTTTGGCCTCTTCGAGTCTGCAGAGACCCTTCTTCAGTCGTTCTAATCGTTCTGCAATGCTGTGCCTATTTATGATTAGTACTTTTATACACCGTTTGTAGCTATGCCTACATGGGCAAATCTGATTGTACGCCAGACAGCATGCGATTTTCGAGAGATCTGTTTCCGGTCTGTTCTGAGCCGGGGCTGAGTTGGGCTTCTCTTGCATGCCTCGAGGACGGCTCTGTTGTTGAGTCTTGAAGCTGAGCCAGGAGGCGATCGATGTCAATTGCGTCAGGTGATGCAGGCGATCGTCGCAGACCTGTAACGGCGGACTGAGCATTCATGCCCGCTGGGCTATTGCGGAGATATTGAGAGCCACGTTGGGCAGACTCTGACGAGACCTTAGCTGACTTCGACGAGCCTGCGGCAGTGGGTTGTTGATAGGCAAGGTATCCTTCGTCTGACAAGTGACCCGGTGGCCTACACGATGGCTGGGCCGGTAGCTGGGACATGTCCGTCTGAAGCAGAGAACTGAAAGTGTAAGAGAAGTCTCGACGGCAGCAATGAGTGCAGGTGAGTGCCGATGAACGAGGTGATGGTCGGAAACGCCAGACAGCGCAATGGCACTTATAGTCATCGAGGCGTAAC
>NW_026849279.1:0-20974 GCF_030867785.1 Colletotrichum acutatum | reverse complement strand
TAGCCCGACTAAAAAAATAATCCCTAAGCTTATTATAAAAATTTATAGTATATTTATATACGGTTACTAAAAAGTTATTAAAACGTAAAAACGGATTTAATAATACTATAATAAATCCACTATATATACTAAAATTATAAAAATAATTAAGGACTGCGTAACTTATAAAAAAAGTAAAAATAGCCTATATAAGCTCTATAGCGAGCTATAACTATTATTATTATTAATAGAAGTATAGTAATTAATTTTATAGGATTTATTATTAAATTACTAAAGTTTAAAGAACTATTTACAAATATATAGTATAATAGTATTTTAGTTATAGTCAACTAATTTATTAAGTTTATCTATTTTATATTTTATAAAAAAGCTAATAGCGTAGAGGAGTTAATATATACGTTTTTTAAAGTCGTTATTATTAATTACGGTATATAAAAGAAATAGTATTTAATAGAGGCTCTTTATTTATTTTAAAGTTTTAAAGATCTTTAATTTCGTAATTTAATATAGATTATAAACTATTAACCTCTTTTTATTTATGAACTAATAGTTAAATAAAAAGAATTAATTAAATTTTCGAGATATACTTCCGTTATTATATAAATTATAATTAAAATAATTAAGTAGTATTATTATTAATAGCCTAATTCGTATATAATAGTATAGTTAATAAAAGTATAAAAAAATCCTCGTTTTATTTTAACTACGGATTCTAGTTAATAATATATAGAGAAGTATAATAAAGACTATAGGCTATAAAAGCCGTAATAAATATAATAAAACTTAGAGAACTTTAAAAAAAAGTATTTTTAAACTTTAAATTTATATATTAATATATAAAAAGAAATGCGGATAGATGAAAGATTAAGGGACTAATTTTAAAAAAGGGGATAGTATTTATTTTTTTATTATAATATTAAAACGATATAACTAAATAATAAATTAAATTATAAAAAACTTAGACCTTTTAAAATTATTAAAAAAGTTTTATTAATTAACTACGAACTAAGATTTTTAAATATAATAAAATATTACCTAGTCTTTTATATTTTATTTTTTAAACTAATATTTAAAGGTTTATATATAGAAGATTATATTATTATTAAACTTAACGAACTAAAATATAAAGTTAAACGAATTATCGATTATAAAGTTAAGAACGAAATACAAGAATTTTTAATTAAATTAAAAAATTATAAATGTAAAGAAAATATATAAGAGCCCGTTATAAACCTTTAGGACTTTTAATAGCTTTTAAAAGAATACTAAAATTAAAATTAAAACTAGAACTCTTAGTTATTATAGAATCCTAGTTAATTATATTAAAAGTATTATTAAATTAAACCTCTCGTATTATAACGGATTTTTTAAAAAAACTTACTTTTTTAAAAGGACTAGGGATAGCCCTCCCCTTTTTAAAAACTATTCTTTTTATCTTTTAAAGGCGATTTAACTTTAATAAAAATTTATTTATTTTAGCTTATACCCGACATAAAGCCTTTACCTATTAATAAAAAAGAAGCTCTTTTATTTTTTTTTTACGTTTTAAATAATTAACTTCGGTTAAAAAATAATTTATTATTTATATATTAACGAGAATAAAAAAACCTATAATAACGGAAAGGATTTATAATTATAAATTATACTAACTAACGTATTATAAAAGTAACTATAACGAGTATATTTATAGTACTTTAATTTTTTTTTAAATATTCTATATTTCTAATTAACTAAATAATAATACGAGTACGGTATAGTGATTTTAAAACTATACTTTTTTATTTTAAAAGCTAGTTTAAAACGATAATAAATCGAAGAATTAATAAATATTTTAGTAATATTTTTAAATAAGATTAAAACGGACTAATAAAGGAACTTATTAACTTATTTATAGGTCTATAGGACTAGACCTTTAGAAAAGAGATTTAATATTATAATTTAATATATATAATTAAAACTAAAGCCCGCCCCGTAGGCCCGCAGCGGCTACAGTATATTATATATATATTAAATAGAATAGATATATTATTTAAAAAAACAAAAGAACTATAGAATAAGTTATATATAAATAAAAAGGTAATTAAATAATAAAGTAATTATAGTTATTATTTAAAGTGAGCGCTTATTAAGATCTATTTAATAATTATTAATAAATAGAATATATATAGAATAAAGAATATATTTAGGAACGAGACTTATATATAGTATAGATTTAAGCCGGGCTTAAAAATAGACTTCCTATAGCTTTTTTAATAATTAATTTAATATTAGATTTTACGATTATTTTTAACTATTTTTATTAAAAACCCCTTTTAATAAAACTATAATTAATTACTAAAGCTTTATTTATTTTATAATTTATAGATATAGCTTTAAAAAAGCTATCTATAACTATAATACTATTTATTTAGCTTTTATAGCCTTAACTTTTATTAATATATTTATTACGATTCGCTAGCTATAATACCTATATTTATGCTGTAAGTTCTTTTTAAAGCCCTTTAAATTATAAAAAATACTATTCCTTTTTAATTTATAAAGTAAATACCTATTTAGTTACCGATAATCCCCGCGTTTCGCTCTATAAATAATATTCTAGTTATTAATAAATTATAAAGGGATTTTATACGCCGTTACTCGACGCTTCGTTATTTAACTTCGGTTAATAAGCTTATAGTATTTATATATAAGCCTTAGTCTTAGCGTAAGCTTTTACCTAAGCCTATACTAGTACGTATTATTTATTACTTAATATATAATTTATTTTTCTTTTTAATAATTATATTATTAGCGTATTACTTTATTAGCTAGACTTTTGTAAGCCCGAGATCACCCCTCGTATACCTAGTATATTCTAATAGCAGAGTTTTAATATAGAGCTTTTTAATTATTATATTTATAGGCCTAATTAGCTTAGTAATCTTATTCGGTCTTAGTAAACTAGATATACTAAATATAATTACCGCGCCGCCTTTTAATAATTTATTAAAATACCCGCTACTTAGTCTTAAATATATATAGGCATACTTTAAACTATAGTTATTAAAGGTGTTTAATATTATAAAGATAGTAATAGTAATTAAATTGTTTTTAATAATCCTATCTTTATTAATCTAAGCCTTATTAATGCCCCGGTCTCTAAGTCCTTTTATCGTTAGCTCTATATTACGGGTATTAATAATAATAATAATAATAAAAATAATAATAATAACGAGCTTTTCGTTACGCAAAGTTACTAGCGTAATTTTATTAATAACTTCCGCTTCTTAAGTAACCCTAACGATATACTTAAGCGTACTACTTTAACTAAATATAATACTAATATTATTATTAATATAGAGGATAATACTAGCTTAAGTATTACTTATACCTATACTAGCCGTACCGTAAAGTACTCTAAATTAAAAAAGGCTCGCTATTAAGTAACCTATACCTCTACCCTAGAAGCGCTTAATATAGATACGTCTAACTATATTACCTTTAAAGATTATATACTTACGCTATTCGCTACCCCGAGCTACGATATATTATAGGACTTAGTAAACTTTAATAAGCTTCTAACGAATATTTAATAAGAGCCTCAGGTTATTTATTATATTTATTTTATTAATAATAATAATATAGACTAGTTTAAATAGAGTAATAAGTATACCTAGGATAATAATATTACGCCGCAGGTCTTTTTCGAGGATAGAGAATACTATATCTATATCTTAAAGTCTTACGATTTACTTTATTACGTATATATAAACTAGCTTTATAAAATCGACTACTTTATATACTATTCGAACTACTTTATCGGCTTCGCTATTAAAAAAGTATACCCTTAGCTACTTACGAATACGTAATAGTTTAAGATTTTATATAATAAATATTTTAACTATATGCGGCACTTTAAAAGCGACTTTAGTAAAGGACTAGAAAATTATTTCTAATTAATATTTAATAAAAATACGTTACGTAAGCGGTAAGGCCTTATACGCGGTAATAAGCTATTTATTATAAATAAGCCTATTTATAATCCTCTTCGATATTATATTAAGATCTTTAATATTATTAACAATAACGCTAAGAACGATTATATAGATAATAAACTCGTAGCATAGTTAGACTATATTAAGTAATATTTAAAGACTGCTTTTATAGAGCGCTTTAATAATAGGTTATAGTTTACTATTTAGACCTATATAAAGAACGTTTTAGACTAGGACGGTAGCAATATAAATAACTTTATATCGCTTTAGTTCTTTTATATAAAAACGGTCTATTTAACTCTAGCCTTTAAAAAGCTTTAGTCGCTCGTCTATAAATATAAGCTTAATATAAATATACTTAAATAAGTTTGCTATTATACCGATACGGAGTAAGTAACCTTTTTTAACCTATATAACTCTCTTACTTTTAATTAAGACTTCGCTTATATTAACTATACCCTATTTAAATTTAAAGTAACGTTATCTAAAACTTTATATCGGCGTATTTATATACTTACCGATATTTTAAGGACGTATAATATCTTTTAAAATCGCTCTAAGAGGCCCCCTCTCCCCTTTATTAACTATACGCTATCTATTTTAGGGTCCGGGAAGAGTTTTATTAAAAATGCCTAGGACGAGTATAATAAAGAGAGAAGGCTTAAGCTTACTAGTACTATTACTAAGCGTTCTAACTTAATATCTATTACTCCTAAGCTTTATATTTATCGAGGCTAGGTCGGCGCTAATATTAATACTAGCGGTAGTATTAATACCCTCGAAAAGATAGTTTAAAAAAATATAGATCTCGTAGCGTTTAAGAATACTCGTATATTTATTAGTTTACCCGCGTCTTACCCTTCGGGTACTTATAAAATTATTATAAAGGGCCCTATTATTATAAAGCCCGCCCGTACTACCTATACTACCTAGACTAAGTATACTGCCAGCCCTTAGTCTATCTTCTCTAGCTCTCCTTTTAGCTATAGCTCCGACTCTAATTTAGACTCTAAACGTATTACTAACGAAGTAAAAAAGAGATTTAGAGGGCTTTCAAATATTATTATAGCTTTAAGTAATTATAATAATAATAATAACCTAGTTATAAGCGGTACTATTAATAAAATTAACCCTAAGCTTTAATAAGCTTTATTTAACTAGGCTAGTGCTTAATATATATATCGTCGTTATTAAAAGGTTACTTTTAATAACAACTTTACTAACGATAACTCTATTATTACTAAGGCCGATACTACTAAGGCCGCTAATAATAATATTACTGCGCTACCTATTAATAGTCTTGATATTTATATTAATCGATTTAAAAGTCCTATAAATACGGCTAAGGCTACTAACCCTAAGCACGGATTAAAAAAGGATATTAATAACGATGCCCTTAATAAAAAGGTCGTAATAACGCCGGAGTCTATGGCAAAGTATAGTTATAGGTTAGCTAGGGGAAGCTATATTATATACGTATTTACGTTAAGTATACGCGTACCCTTTAACTAGCGTATTTAATAAACTATCCTGTCTTTATTAATACTTAATATAAATATACTACAGAGATCTATTTAGTAAAATTCTAGCCGTTAGGATTTATAATTTAGCAATACTTCTTTTAATAATAACGATTATTACGTTAAATAATATAACCTCGATAGCTCTATATTAGCTTCCTCTCTACTTTACCTAACGATATTATTATTACCCCGTCCGATATATATTTATTCTAACGATATTAATATAGACTTAGGTATACGCTTTACCCATAACTTAACTATAACTCCGACTATATCCGGTACTGCCGCTATTATCAATAATATACTTACTTAGTACCGATATACTCGTTAAGTATTATCTTTTAAGCTTACTACCCTAATATAATAGTACTCGTATATTTCCTAGAGTATTAATATTATTATCGATATATATTACTTATTTACCCTTCTTTTTATAGCGATACTAGCTAGGTTAATACTAGTTACTATATATAGACTACACCTATTACCTAAGCTTATATTATATTTAACCTATTCTTTTCTTTTTATTATATTATATTTAATAATATTATATCGACCTAAAAAAAAAAACACCCTTTTCTATTACTTTAATACTTCTTTAGTTTATACTTTACGTATTATAATATAAACGGTTATGCTTATATCTTTACTCTATAATAGCACCCTTAAAAGGTTTTACCAGTTCTCTCTTAATTAGGTAAATACTAGGGTTAAATATATATATATATTATAATCCCCCGCGTATATTTAGTTTATAACTTGCTACTATTAATATACTAATATAATTATATATATAGGTATTAATATACTAATACGGTATTAAATACGTAGTGCACTAGCGTACCGCTAATATTATATTGACTTAGGGGCTCGTAGTAGTAGTGTATAGGTCCTACTATTAGAGGATATACTAACTACTACTATAGACCCCGAACCTCCTTTTCTTATCTCGATACTATATAGACGGCTCGTTTATTAGTCTAATCGACCTGGGACCTTCTTACGATATTATTATTTTATATAATATACCTAATTCGATATAGTGTTTCCTATAGAGGGCCGTCCAGGGCATGTTGGCATGAAATAGCGGCATGTACGCATGGACTTCCCTAACTTATATGGTAATAGTACCCCCTACATTACCACTAATGAAGAAACCGTATGCGTTGGTCTCCAAATGGGCAGGAGCTAAGCGGCTTATATAGAGGCAGCAAATACCTTTGGAATTGACCATCACATAGCTTCACTTGCCTCATAAATTATTCATCGCGCAACAAGAAGTGGCATCCTGGGGACTGGAGGGTTCATTTTGGTAGGATATCCACGCTGCCGAAGACCGAGTAAGGAAGGTAATTGATCGGATGGAGCTAGCAGCAGAAAGTCTGCTAGCACCTTAAAGACACGACCACCCATCTTCGGCATTTTGGTAAGACGAGTGCCCGATTCCGTTTTGCTCTTTATGTGACACACTCGTTGGTATTATGTTGTCATTAAAATTGAGAGTTACTTAGGTGGGGGTGTCGGCCCAGGAATCCTGAACCAAGAAATAGTAATTCCCTCAATCCTCCCAAAGTCTCATCTTGGACGTGTAATCATTACATGCCTTACGCAACGAGGCCGGCAACGAATGCAGCCGCGGCCGGGGCATCTTGCTCGTAGTTCCTGTGGTCGGCAGTGATAATGATCCCGCCGTCGCAGATGTTGTCGCCGTCGTGGCAAATAACCTTGACCTTGGAGGCAGGGATGCTGCCAACAGGCTGGCCATCGAACGGGTCGCCGAAGATGAGAACTACATAGTACAAGCTGTCAGCAAGCAGATCTCTGTAATGTTTAGATAAGAAATTCTGTAGACGTACCGGCAGAGACGCGGGCTGTCTGGGCCGCGGTGAGCTTGGACGCAGCGTTGTGGACGAGCTGGCCACCCTGGCTGTAGCCGGACATGACGATCTTGGTGCTGGGGCACTGGGTAACAGCCTGAGGAGAGCCTGTTAGCTTGAACAAATAACCTGCATGAAGGGTCTTAAACTTACGCGAGCAACCAAGTTGGCCATGGTGGTGCTGCCAGCTGCGTCGCCGCCAGCGAGGAAGCCGAGAATGCTAGCGGAGTAGTCGACACCCTGGACAGCCAAGTTGGAGGTTCCGACGAGACCGGCAAGGGCGTTGAAGAAGACGGGTCCCTCGGAGCCGGCCTCACCAACGTTGCCGGACTGGGTGGTGCCACGAGCCCAGATCAAAGTGACCTTGCGGCAAGCCGTGCCGTCGGTGAGCTGGTTGAAGGTGTCGCCGTTGTACTGACGCTTGGAGATCGCGGGGCTAAGAGCGGCGGTCTCTTCGGGCTTGACGGAGTAAGCGGCATTGTAGTAAGCCTCAAGCTCGGCGATGGGGAAAGACCCAATCTCGCTGCGAGCGACGGGAACGCTCTCGAGAGGGGCGGCGAGGGCCGTGGAGGCCGCGAGGAAGAGGAGGCTGGCCTTCATTGCGACAATTCGGGGACGTTGGCAGCTGCTGGGCCTGGGTTGCTTTGAGTAGCAGGAGGGACTTGTCGGGCTTGGAAGTCTGGAGCTCTGAAGATCTCTCGTGATGCTGGATGTCGGGGAACAGAAGCTACTTTATATGCCCTCAACTCCATCCCCCGCAACTATGCGGAGCTTCGCACCTGTTCGTGATCGAGATGGGCGCGCCTCACGCGCCGGGAGGGTTGCTGGGCCAAGCCTTGGCTGTCGTTGTTTGCTTCAGTCCCTCTCTCAGTTTGCAATGCGTCGCAGGGCCAGGGCCAGCATCGACCATTGGTGTCCACCAACGGTGTAGCAGTGCGACTTGAAGGCTTGGCCCGAGCCCCATGTCGGCCAGTGCATGGCTTCTTGACGCCTGCCATCCAGTGCCATTGACCAGTCAGACGAGTGCATAACCAGGAACGTCGGTCTTCTAAGAGGAAGCTGGGACGTCTGGAGCAAGTTTGCCCAATTTGTCCTGCAGATTGACTAGCCCACTATAGCACCTCGGCCCGCACCGGTCTCCGTTTGTGCAGCTGATATTGAGTTGTCAAAACTCTTGGATGCCTTGAGGGAATCGTCAAGGGGATAGCGGCGGCCACGGCCTGCGCGGATGACAGCTGTAGGTGAAGTCTGGAGTTGGAAGTGATCATCGTGACTCTGATAGTGACCCCATGGCGTCATGATGCAACCTGATAGGCCCGGCAGTTCGCAGTAAATCTCGGAACCGGGGGGCGCACACCAAGCCACCAACCTGTCATTGAGTCCCGTGGCAGCTAAGGGTTGCGCTGACCGGCTCCCAGACGGGGCCAATGTGACATCGCCTCGGGGATGTCGGCCGATTGAAGGTAAGCATATCGGCGTCGAATCCTGAATCGTAACGGAGTTCTGCCGCTCATCGCGGGGTAATCGGGGCGCTTGTGATAGGAGATTAGGGATTGGATATCACGAAGAACACGTGGGTTGCGAGCCGAACATTGACCTTCCACTTTGATGGTGGAGTCCCGCCCCCAGGAGCTTGAGGGTGGGAGCTATGAATAATGATGTACGGCCGCCGGGCGGTAAAGCAGCTTGGCAATAGGAATCAGTTGCTTAACTGGCGTAATTGATGGCCTCTTTGGGCGTTAGCTGAAAGTTAAACAGCGGGACCCGCCGAAAGCTTCGCATTGATTACATACTACAGGACAAAGAAAGAGTAATACGCGGCTCTGATTATGATATTGATAACTTAAGCAATTGACCACAGGTGGTTTTATTGAGTTTCGCTTCATAGTCTTTGTGGGTTGCAAGTCAGGTTACGGTGGGGCTTTAATGAATCCGGAACCAGACAAGAAGTTTCTTTGGTGGAGGTTTCACTCACCCACAAAGAACCCAGAGCAGCGATATCAATGTCGAGTTGGAAACAATCAGAAACCATAATTTGTCTCAGTGTAGTATATTTACTTCAACACAACGTTTTCCAACCCCACTTTAATAACTCTACTCACCCTCAACCAATGACACTCTTGATGTCAAGTTCAATTGATGGAACTGTACTCGAGTTACCAAGCATCACAAACGTAATGTTCCAGAATTCAAAGCCACTGCCTGATGTCAGTACCAGGTTCCGAGGGACTTTTGGAGATGAAGTGAACTCACTGAATGATTGAACAGGTACCGCCAACAAGGCCACAGAATCCAATTTCCGGCTGTGGATTCACTGAGCCACTTACGCTGACTTGTATCCCTTCAAGATCGTTGAACCCAGAGATGTCTCTCTTCCCGCTGAGGGGATTGGAGCTCACAAGAAATGTGAAAATGCTGGTAGAATTGCCGCGGGGGTAAGACAAGCTGAGATGCCCAGGACTAACATCCACATTCAAAGCCTCTTCAGTGCCATGGAGAACGGCATAGCCGACGCTGCCGTCGTTTCTAGCCCACTGCACCACTGCGGTGGACCATTGAGAAGGATCTTCGCGAGGACCACCGAGTGTGTCCTCATCATAAGACTCGGCTCCAATAGTAAGGTTGGCTGACAGCCAGGTCGTGATATTTCGGGGAACGGAATCGTGAGGGGGCGAGAAAGCGGCCGTCTCATACATGTGCTCGCCAGGGAATACGGTAAGCTTCTCCACAACGTCCGATGGTACAAGAGCATCATGAAAGGGTGCCAAGACAGAGATGAGCGGCGCGTATTCGAAGTCGTCTGCATGCGCCATGCTCCAGGTTTGTGAGATGCCAGGAGCCCTGTCTTTACCGACGAGAGACCAGATGTAGATGTTGATGATGGCGACATATTGGTTCATGTCGAAGCCGTAAGTCCTATCCCATGGTCCGGCAACGTTGCGGAGGTTGGCATTGTACATGGAACCGATGGATTCCCAAATGGCTTTGATCATGCGAGCACCATGCTGGCCCATCAGTGACGAATCAGAAGGCATGTACTTGGCCCATAGGGTAAGCGAATAGATGCTGACCCCTGCGTACGTTGGGCTGTTAAATTCAGAGAGTGTGCTGTTTCGGTCAAACAAGTCCAAGATCTCTTGGGCGTACAGTTCGCCGGCAGCCGTCATATTTGAGTTGTTGAGAGTATGACCTGTCCACCCGGTAGCAATGGCGCGCATGATGGCTGGGTTGCTGTAGGAAGGGTAGAGATTGTCATCATCAACTCCACCAACACGGTAGCTGTCTCCGATGGTGTTGTTGTACATGCTTTCAAGAATAAGATCCTGGACGTCGCTTGAAAGAAGATGCCTAAACTCTTCATAAATGACGATGAGAGTTGTGCCAATAAAACCTCGCCAATTAGGGTCCCAAGTATTGTAGATCTTCAAAAAGTGGTCAGCATCACAATCGAATTAGGTATGTGCACGAGGAGAAACATGTTTACGCTCTTGGGATACGCCGCTGTACCAACAGTTGGCTCCTCTGGATAAACAGTGTAGTCGCCATACCTGAACAAAACTCTGTTGTAAGTTGATAATCATCTTGAGACTCTTGATAGTAAAGGCAACTCACCATTGTTCCTCAAGAATCTTCTTCTGATCTCGGATTACGTTCTTGATAATTTTGGTGGCCTGAGCCACATCGTCGCCAATGTTACGCTGCAGGAGGCCAGTTGCGTACCACACTGATGATCGTGTCTCGTGCTTTCCTGCCGCAAGTGGGTAGTAGAAGAAATAAAGATAGCCGGCAGCAGGGTCGTAGATCTTATCCAAGAAATCCATGGACTCGGTGAATAAGTCCTTTGTGAAGCCCGATAACTCAACTGCAGTGGCCTGCTGCTTCAGGCCCAAGGCGCTGAGAAAGCCTACCGCAACGAGACTCTTTTTCGACAGCCACATTTTAGACAAAATCTCAATCTCTTTTGGGTCATAGATGAGGAAAGCGCGTTGGAATACTATTGCTACAAATCCGTTTAACTCCTCATCTTCACTTATAATGTTTACAGTCCGGCAAAGACCGGTACAGCAGTATCACAGATCAGTGCCGGCTTCGGCGAGAGCGAGTCGTTCTCTTGAGCGAACATCTCGGATCGTCTCCTCACAGTACATGCCATTGTTACTCCAGAGAGGGGGTCTTGTGGAGGCATATTGAATGGTGGGGGATCGTCCTTGGCTGGTTACATGCCGATTTCGACGTTCTGACAAGCCTCTGTGTGCCTGTGCTGGCTCGTAGCGCGATTTGTACATGCATGCCGTTTAACCGAGACAGCCATGATAGTAATAATGGTTTTTCTCCTGCTAGCTCGGAATCCTGCGATCGGCAGATAGTGCTCGGACTCCCGAATGCGAATACCGGTCGATACACCGGACGGTTCCGGGCCGGTTGCCCGATCGGTGGGAAGCCGGAACTGGTCCTCTTAACATGAACCACTGCCGGAATTGAATAGGCCGGTAGGTGGAAATCCCTTGGATCAGTGGTGGAGCTATATTCAAGAACAGCCATTCGGATTCAATTCGTCAGCTGATAACACCAATCCGGAGATAGAGGAAGTATCTAGTAATCTTCTTTTTGCCAACCCTGAACCGGCTAACGTCCGGGAACGCCAACTTGTTGTTCTTTAAGGACTTTGCTTAAGTCACTCGACTGACTTCACTTGAACATTACCAGAATTGAGGACCACCAACTCCGGCTTGCCTTTTCCGCCTTTCGTTCGAGTTTCTATCCGTCACAAGAATATGCTTGCCCGAAGGGGATATTAGACACGAAAAGAAGCAATACGATAATGGAAGATGCTACTTTAATGGCACTTGTCGACTAGCATCGACACTTCGCTTCATTCTATGATATAGCATAGGCACCTTAAAGTAGTATGGATAACTTCAGATACGGGTACAATAGCCAAGACCGGAAAAGGGAAATTGCATTTCGTTATATTGTTAATCCGAATCGGTTCTGTGTGCGTTTTGAAGTGGTACGATTGTATAGGTGGAGATCACGCAACTCCCCATTATTGCGTGAGCAAGAAATACACGACGCCTGAACCGTTTAGGCATTTACTGCTTCCATCATCCATCCAAAAACATATACATTCAATCATGGACGTTGATGCCGAATTCCATACTTTTGTCATTGATGACTTCGGGCCGTCAGTACGGGTACAGGTGCCGAGCACCGCCGAGGGCCTCGCCCGATTTAACCAAGCATTTCTAGACCCACAGAAAAGAGCCTATGTGCAGTATGTCGACTTTCATATCGTTCTACCAACAATTAGTCACAAACGTATCAAGAAAGTTCAGAGCAGCAAGGAGGCAGCGGAAAATGACGCGATATTCACAAGAGCTATTGTGACTTTTCTTTGCCGGCTGGCTAAGTGGGAACGTCGACGGTACGGTCCTGGCATCAACCTGAAAATCGCAGTGGAGTCGCCAACGGACAGGCTAGTGGAGGAGATGGAAGAGGATGGCGAACTGAGGAACACTCACAATCACCGGACTGCGCCAATATGGCAAATAAGAGACCACTTTCGCTACCTGCGTTTCGACCACAGTCTCTTATCACCATCCGCCTCGGGCCTGGCAAAGCTACCGCAGGTGCCGTGTGTGTCTGAGTTCGAGTTTGACGGTGGGCCTGGTGGACGAAACTTTCACCCGGACGCAATTTCCGCCATATCAAGCACACTTGTATCTGCTAGGAAGATGGAATGGAGATTCAGCCTCCCGACACGCCGACTGATGGGTGCCCGCAGGGAGATCCGATCTTGCCTTGGGAACGCCCTACTCAAGACATCGTTCCCGAGCGTGATGGAGTTCAGGATCAAGGTCGACGACAGGGATCCCATGGACGAAACCTACAATATCGAATCTTTACTGGGTAATGATGAAGAAGCAGATACCTTGTCTCTAGGCATCCGCCGCTTGTGTCAACTTCCCACCCTTCGACAACTACACTTGGAAACACTCTGGATCTTATCGCCAGTAGCGTTTGGGTCTCTTGAAAACCAGCCAGATATCCATTGCCCCTCGTTGGAGTACCTTTACGTCGACTGTTCAACATCGACGCCTGATGGTAAATACATGCTTACCGGGGACCAAAGCAAGGCCTTGGCCGATGATGGTGGGTATGGTCTCGAGCACGACGAGAAGATCGCTACCTTCGATTCGGATGACTCCGACACCTCCGATTTTCAACCAGATTTTGAATGGTCTAGACAGGCTGGCGAGTTTCCGGGACGATGGTATAGATACACACCCGAACCAGAAACGTTTACAGCCATGGCTACATCATTTGTCGGAGCTGTTGATAGGATGCCGTCATTACGTCGGATGGACATTCATTTTGGCGGTACGTCAACGACAACGAGAGCGCCTTTGGACATGTTGTATTTTGCACCTGGTGAACCAAATCGAGGTGCAAGTCAGCTCAATGGTCGCAAAGCATTTGACGAGGAAAACGCAGGCCGTCCTAGGTGGTTCTTCCTCGGAGGCCGCAATTTTGACAAAAAATGGGATATCTCCGAAGAGTTAAAGGAGGCGTGCCAAGGAAGGTCTGGCCTAGGACGAGTTCATTTTGCTACGAACTGATTTGAGCAGAGTTCCAAGGCCACAGTATCTATCTCCATCAACTAGTACATTGACCCTTCCGCTAATAAATCGCGTCACTCCTATGATAGAGTGTTCATACTCCTTCTATAAAACTTGAAGGTAATCTAGACCTCTCACGGGTAACGGTGACATGTTGCTGCCGAATTCAAGTTGCATGCCTAGGTTCAAATTTGGCTCATTCCCAGGTACGATGAGATGTGAACCTCTCTCAATAATTCAGAAAGCTTATTTCATTACGGAACAACTAGTCTTGAATGCGAGAGATTCGAATGTATAGCCTTCTCGCAGCGGAAGGAAATTGGCCGTAATTAACCACTGGGCTTCTACCAAAATGGTGGCAAGATGGCCAAGACGTTGGAACAATGCCCGCCACATTGATGCATATGCGTGAACGCCCGTTAGTGGAACAAATACCCACTAGAAGTCTTGGAAATGGCATGATTCTGTATGCCACGTTTCATTTTTGGAAGAAGAGGGGTAAGCATTGATCGAAAGCTCGTGGCTCGTCACGAACCGAGGGAAAGGTTGGTAGGTATTTGCAATTGAGATATTAACAGCCGGCTTCCTTTCCCAACATCGACACTCACCACCTGACCATAAATAAGTGAGGTAGTGAGTCCACTTGCTGTATTAGAATGATAAATGCCATGGCTCATCTTACATACGCCGCCAATGCCGAGCCTTCTAGCCAGCATAACTCAACACTCTACAGTATGCCTCCAGTGGACGACAACGAAGATCTGATTGTAGACGACCAGGAGGTATCAATGAACGCTTTGTACTCCACGAGATTATACCTTTACTGAAAATTATCTAAATGAACAGATCACTGAAGATGTCAGCTCAATCTCTGGCAACGTAAGTCAGATAGTATTGGCATGATCTCGTGCCCCCAACTTCAGCACGCAGTGCATCTTAGCTGATACCGAAGCAGAGTACTATTGAATCATCCAATACAAGTGTGGCAAGCTCAGTGCTTGATTACCGCCTCGAAAACGGACGAACATATCACAAGTATAAAGATGGCAGTACGTTCTGAGCGAAGATATTTGACCTGAGACATATTTAGGCTAATTGTTTGTAGAATATTACGTACCCAACGACGAAAAGGAGAAAAACAGACTCGGTGTGGTCTTGGAACTGAGAAGATTTATCAATAAGACTGTACTAACGGACAGTAGACTTACAACACAACATGTTCCTCCTCATGTTCGACAACAAGCTTGGGTCCGCCCCGCTGAACGAGAGAGGTACAAAAATTGGGCGGACACTAGATCTCGGCACTGGAAGCGGGATATGGGCCATGGAGTTTGGTGATGAACATCCTGAAGCGGAGGTGAGCAGTCCGATTCTCCGATCGATCTACATGATATTTGAACTCACAGAAATGCTCAATGCCAGGTTCTTGGTATCGATCTTTCCGCAACGTGGCCAAATTAGTACGTCGTCAAGCCGTTTCAGTTTCGATTCTTCTGGTAAGGCATATCTGACTAGCTTTTAGCATGGGACCGAACGTGAAATTCGTGATAGATGACCTTGAGGAACCCTGGACTTATGCCAAGCCGTTTGATTATATCCATAGCCGCATGATGGCGTCTTCCATCGGCGATTGGGAGACGTACATACAGAGATGCTTTGAGTCAGTCAGGAGGAGCCTTCCGTTGCTTCCTTGCTAACAAACTCTAGCAATCTGAATGCTGGCGGATATCTGGAACTCAATGAGTTCGACATCATTCCCACGTCCGACGACGGAACGTTGAGGAAAGATTCCGCAATGCTGAAGTCATCTCAAATGATTAGAGAAGCTGCAGCAATATTTGGACGACCATTCCGGGATGTTGTAGGATTAGCAGACCTGATGAGGGGCATTGGCTTCAGGGATGTCTACATCAAACGATTCAGATGGCCAACCAACGCATGGCCTAAAGACCCTAAACACAAGGAGTTGGGACTGTGGAATAATGAGAACATCACAACCGGGTGGGAAGGCTTCTGCATGGCGCCTTTTACGAGAGCGTTGAACTGGACGAGGGAAGAAGTTCTGCTGCTCATGGACCAGGTTCGCCATGAGTTCAACGACAAAAGCATTCATGCATACTTCAATGTGTAAGAAGAAGCTCTGAATCGCAGATAGACCCTTGCTAACAGTGCTTAGTTGGTCGATCCACGGCAGGAAGCCTACGGCAGATGAGATAGGCTTCGGGGAGGATAACTGAGTGATTTGTGGTATTTGTAAATGGTTCATCTGCCCGTGCTAGTCTCTATCCGATCTCATCTTCGGACTTATGATCACTCCCTCAAGTACGAATCCGAATTGCGGCAGGTTCAGGCCGCGAAAGCTGGTGCGTGGGTTGCTAGTTGAGATTGAATTCGAGCTTGCATCTATAACGCAGTTCTGTTACATGTTATATCGTTTCAGACGAAGTTCTGACGAAGTTCTGCTGATAATTAGGCGGAAATCCATCCTAAACTTTCTTTCCTTGCTCAAGTACCAGACTCCCTTTGCGATCTTCGCTCGCTGGCCACTCTGCGCGCTGGCTGTACTGTCCACATTGGCCACCTCCAGCAAATTTGGTACTTGAGGCTGGGTGCTCAGTAATATTGTAACCAGATCCCGCATGATGCCGAAGCATGCTAGTTCTATTATGCCCATCGATTTCATTAAACTCGTATCGTGTGGCTCTTTGAAATGCCTATCTGATTGTATTAGAAACAGAACATATTGTGGCGCCATTCTGTCAAGCTTGAATTAAGCATCTGGGGTTTGAATGGTCTCGGTTGAGACTGCCGTCTCAGAGACTTGGCTGGTAAGCCCTTATTGAATATATGCTTTTCGTCCAGTGTCGCAGCCTTGGCGGCTTCTTCCCATCTGGGATGCGACACGTTCCCGAGTCAAAGTTTATTTCGAGTCTCTCTTTTTCGGGGAATTTGGGCAAATACCCTTCCGATGTCGACATGCTCATGCGGACCCAACGCTGTGGTTCCGATACCCTCGGATCCCCCGATTCATGCTTGGAGCGATCATGGTCGTCCTTGCAGCTCGACGCCCGCCAATGACATGCGGTCCTCAGTTTCATCCTAAAACAACTTGCTCTGCTATCATCTGAAGTCGATTTCTCTTGGGTGTTCCCCAACGGACATTAGAGTTGGTGATTATCCGCTGATCGCAGGGAATGTCTTGGCGTTGGCAGATTTCCGAAAGTTGGAGGCGAGTCGGAGTGTAAGCCATATGACTCGCCTGATGCTGCTGGCGACAGCTTCATTGACCAGATGAGCTCGAGCCTGCATGATCAAGTCAAGATTACACTATCACTGAGTGCCGGAACTTTCCAGCCAAGTAAACTAGGTTTGACTGCGACGTTTACGTCGTCTGAGATGCCGCTTCACCAGGGACCACCTCACGAGGTCGGTCACTTAGCACTTGAGTTGCTAACTCCCAGCATCTTGCGTCGATCAAAGAAGATGAGTATAAAACTGTCGGCAAACCCAACTGCATTCGGTATTCTGTTCCAGTCATCACACCACCCAATCATTACTTTACTGTCTCTTCCATAACATCCGACAGGATTCGGATCTCTATCACTTTGCTTACTTAATCTCACAAGACAATCATTCAACCTCAATCCTTACATCATTAAACATGCGTCTTACACTCGCTTTCCTTCTCTTCTTGGTTGCTCTCACTGTGGCTCTTCCAGTAGCCAATCCCGCCAACAACAAATCCTCCACCACCAAGGCAACCACCAAGGCAACCACTAAAGCACCCACCAAGGCAACAAACACAAAGCCCTCTTCTGATAAGAAGAAACTTGAGAAGGGCATCAAAGATAATCTTAAAGCCGGCGACAAGGAGATCTCTGCCACTGAGAAGGCACAGAACGCTGCCAAGAAGAACGACGCCAAGGGCCTGAAGAAGGACGAAAAGAAGATCAATAGTGCGCTGGATGAGGCAACTAAGGATCGCCAGAAGAATCAGAAGATCGCTGGTAACAAGGACCCTGCCCTGACAAAGGGACTCGGAAAGGTCGAGAATGCGCAGAAGGGTGCGAAGCAGACAGTCAATGGCTTGACTGGCGACCCTAAGAAGGATAAGGGGTCGTTGGACAAGCTCGATGCCACTTTCAAGAAGGGCAAGAAGACTAACGAGGAGAACCTGAAGGAGGTAAGCTATACCGAACAGGATACCTTAGCGTTTCTGACTAACACCGTTCTATTAGGCCAAGAAGAACTTTAACTAGTCCCATGGCATTGACTCTGATAGGTTCAACTGCTTGTTCTACCGTTGCAGAAGATATGGAAAGTCCCTGGATTAATTTAGTTCTAAGGGGATCATAGAGAATCATCAGTTGACAGGCAATTTGAAAGCTTTTCTAGGTACATTTATCACGAAGCGAGGATCCAAGTGGAAGACATGTATAGTAGAAAGTTGCTTGACTCCTCTAAGTGAGGGACCCTTAAGCGGTCGTATCTATATACCGTACGAAGTGGGCAGTCATCTCGTAGTAAGCGGTATCGTACGGCAGTAGATGGGCAGCGCCACATGTGGCGTTGCGACAACATTGAATCCACTAGGTACATAGTCAAAGAAGAAGATTGAAGCTGATTTCATTCGTTTTCCAAGCGCTCCTAATATATGACGCAAACGGCTCCCCAAACAAAAACCATTCATTTTCAATTCCATTGATTTACCGTGGGAGGTATTCAAAATGTTCCCTGAAAGTACTCGGCAACCTGGGGTGGTAGTTGGCGATATGCTTCAAGCTTTCCATCGATGATAAGATCTTCAACAGTTGCCTTCTTGTATCCTTGGACCTCCCAGATATCGTTCCCAACCATTTCGGCTTGCTGGCCAGTGCCCCATATCTTACGGCAGTACCAAGCCAGGGTGAAGAGACTACCTGATTTGAGCCCTTCTTCGACTTCGGAATTGACTCTCTCGAGACTCAAGGAGGAGATGCTAGGAGGAGCGCCGTGCTTCTTTTCCAACGTAGTAGCAACGTGCTCTCCAGTGACCTTCAGCTCCGAAATTGAGATTGACCTATTTTGAAGCTGAGCAACTGGCGTCGAAGCGAAGATAGCAGCATATGCCGCGGCCACGTAGTTCCTAGTGCTAAACGTCACATTGTTAGGGATTTGACTTTGCTTAGTCTTTTGATATTAGCTGAGACGTACCATAAGTCCACAATTTCCTTGTCACTGTTCCCCGAGTACACGATTCTGTTACCGGGCAAGTCTACGCCCATGCCACTACCATGTCGATGTTCTAGTCAGCCAAGCAGAAGTTAGAAGGAAAGCAATGGAAGAGTATCTTACGGAGTGTTCAGCGCAAACTCGGCAAAATTCCCAAGCAATACCAGCGTCGTTGGTATACCAGCAGCGATAGAGGCCTCCTCAACTTGACGCTTGGCCTTGTTGACGCCGACCTTCAATCCTTGTTCGTCGTATCTGCCCGCAAGTTCTGAAGGCGAAAACAGCTTGACTTCCGTCTTGGGTATAGTCTTGACAAAAGCATGTTGTCGCTCAACGCCTTCGTGCCCGACGAGGGAGCTTGAGACTGTCAGAACTTTTGGTCGGCATGGGCTGAAACCGAATTGTATCTCGAGGCCGAGGAATACTTACATTACGATGTCAATGTCATGGAGGGCATCTATGAGTGCTCTCTCGTCGTTGACATCCACCTCCACACAGTCGACGGAGGCGGGTAGGCTTGAGATATCGGACCCTGGTCGATAAATGATTCGAATTGGTGCTCCTGAAGCAATCAAGGCTTCGGTTATTTTCGAGCTTGCCCAGCCTCGATGACCGTAGATGGCGATACGATTGAAAGATGGCATAATGGGACTGAAAAATGAGACCGGCTTATATTACTTGGCCAAGTAGTTCAGAGACACATGTACTTGCGTAGAGGAAGTGGATAGACGAACGAGAGGCAGGAAGGCAACTTATCTATCAACTTACCATCGTAGATCTGTCTTCCAAGGCATCCACTTGAGCTACCATTTGTGAGACCTGACTAGAAGCAAGATTGGTTACTCTGCGTGGTGGGACTATGGAGACCTCCCCAGTCTCTGGTTAACGAAAACGAGGTGCATCAGCCGCCGTGCCACCTTCGTCATGATAAATGATGATATCCATACACCCGACTTCCCCGCTCGCTGTGTCACCAGCGGGAACATTACTTTTCCTACCGTATCTATGCAACAAGACTGATTCAATTGGACAGCTTTGGGTGGATATAACCGCAGCCGTCTTCTGAGCAAATTTTGCCTTGGTATGCTAATGGGAAACAGTGGGTGCGATTCGATGATTACTAATTTGCAGGTATTAGTCAAGCTGACACTACCCGGGCGTCTTTGCTTCCGATGGACTGTAGTCTGTTCGGATTTGCCAAAAGATTCATCATGATCATCAAAGCCTGCCGTATTTGGTTAACAGCCGGGTTGCTGTTCCACGGAGAGAACATTACATATTTAAAATACTAAGACTTATTTTACCAAGGGCATTTGCTTTCACACATTCATCTCATGCAGTAGCCAAATGGTCGGACTGACGCCCGGAACTTTATTATCTCAAGACGTTTCTTAATGTTTTGACTGTAGAAATCTCTATCGTAGGGCCGGTTTTCGGGGGTTAATTTGACGTCAACGTTATGATGCACGTACTTTGTATTCTGAAAGCTTTTGCAGCTAAGTAAGCTTTTGGAGCCTGAGCCCCGGTGACATGGCTCAAAATTGTGACTCTTACACTCGGAAAAGCCGATTTGCACATGGACCAGATCTCCGGTGGTCGAAGTGTGTGCCGATATTCATCAGACAGATGCTTATAATGCTATGTATAGGAGCTCAATAGGATGAACAGCATAGATCTTCTCAAACTGCGCCTAGCAAAGGGGAATACGAAGCCATCATAGTGAAATGTTCAGGCTACATAGTCATAAGGTCGTAAGTGTTATACGATGC
>NW_026849278.1:0-22042 GCF_030867785.1 Colletotrichum acutatum | reverse complement strand
CCAGAGAAGCCATCCTTCTGGCTATTAGTCTCTCGAGTCCTTTGCCCAAGCACGAGAGGAGCGCGATCGGCCGCCAGGACCCGGGCTTGGAGGCATCCCTGCCGGCCTTCTGGATCATGACCACCTCAGCTCTGCGGAAAGGCAGAGGAAAGTGGCCGGCCCGCATACAGGACTGGAATAGCTGCCTGACCGGCTCCGAGATGACGCCCCAGCAGGCCTGGAGGAGGCGCGTGGTGATCCCGTCCACACCAGGGGTCGTTGTCTTTGTTAAGGTGGCCGTCTTCACTTCTTCTCCGCTAACATTGTCCTGCCAAGTAATCGCTCGCCTTGGGACGACGGGTACGTCAAACGGATTACCCGGTGCGTCATCTTCCGCACTAAACCTGTCGAGAAGGGCTTCCCGAAGCGCTTGGGCCTTTTCGTCAGTATCCTCGATCGTCTGGTTGTCCACAACCAATGGGGGTGCTCTGGTCAGTGGGCTCGCCTTCCGCCAACCCATGATCTGGTACAGGTCCCGGTCTGAAGCGACTCCATCGATCTTTCCGGCCCAGTATGCTCGCTTAGCCTTCCTCACCGTGCTCAGGAACGCCTTTCGTTTCTCCATTAGATAAAGGTGCGCATCTTGCTCCGTCTCCCAGGCTTGTTGGTTGCGGGCAGCACGGTATGCTCTGTGGGCCTCTGCGCATTCCTCCGTCCACCAAGCCGCGCCTTTACCATGTTTTCCTCTCTTCTTGCCGACCGCCTCAATGGCTCGGGAGAAGAGCTCGACGATGTGACTTGCCTGCCCGTCCAGGTCTTCCGGAGTAGGTTGATCCCCCAGATTGGGCATCGCAGCTAGCCCCCCTTCGATCAGGTCTCTCAGCCGAGGCAGCGCCGAGTCGGGCACTGACAGTGGCCGTGGCTGCGGGTGGCCCTCTCCCTGTGACACTGGGCGTTTGAATAGTGGTATGACGGCCACGATGGCCTCGTGGTCAGCTCCCGGGTGTAGCTGTGGGCTGACCTGCGCGTGCGCAAAAGGGATATTAGAGAAAGCCAGGTCCAGGACATGTCCGCAATCCTGGGTTGCCACCCCAACTTCGCTGATAAGAGAGAGATTGTGGCCGTCTGCCCAGCCTGCAATGTCATCTCCCCGGTTCCCGTTCCTCGTCCCGGGCTCCCAAGAGTAGTGATGCGCGTTGAAGTCACCCGCGATCAAAGCTCGCTCCGGGGGTTTGAGTTCTAGCAGTATCCCTGTTGTGCGGCTGTGGGGGTCGCGGGGTTGTCTGTACACGTTGACGATAGTCGTCGTTTTGTCGACCACCAGCCACAGTACGTCTCTCGTGTGGACAGGCCTCTGCTGCTCCACCGTCATCCCTATCCCTTTGCGTGTGTAGGTCAATACTCTTGGTCTGGTTCCTTCGCTGTCCCAGAAGTCGACCGGGACGAAAGAGTCGAAACCCGGGTGCGTGTTCAGTTGCACGTTTCCGTCCTTCCAGCCCGTCCAGGGTTCCTGGACGAGGACCACATCTATCTGAGCCTCCCAGCAGAGCTGCAGGAAAGCCGTGTGCGCCGGGGAGATCTTTCCGACGTTGCCCTGCGCAACGCGTAGCATCCGTGGGGTCGCCGCTCTCGGCTTACGTCTCCGAGTCGAGTTCGAGGTGGGTGTAGGCATTCGCGACGTTGTAGTTTGGCTTCTGTGCTGCCCGTTGGCTCCTGCTTGGCATGGGTAGCACGGGACGGTCGATGGAGGTGTTGTCGGGGGAGTCTTCGCCTTCGCCTTCGTCCGCCTCGTCTTCATCCATGCTGCTGCTGTCAGTGCTTCCGTCACCGAGGCAAACGATCGAGCTTGCGGAGGGCGTTCTCGTGCGCGCGCGCTTGGCGCCGGGTTGCTGGTTCTGGCTGGTGGAGGTAGGGACGCCTGCCGCCTCCTGGCTACTGTCGGATCGAGTAGCCTTGTACAGAGTGTCCGATGCTTTCTGGCCGGCCTTCCGGATCCGAGCCCGCTCCTTTCGACCGGGAAGGGAGACGACGCCGTTTACGACCGAGGGCCTCGCTGGGCAGTCTGTGTGGCCGGCTTGGAAGGGGCCGCAGCAGTTGGGACACTGGGGCCTGGCCATGCAAGGTCCCGTTTCGTGTGAGTCGGAAGGTCTTCCGCAGTTGCTGCAAGTCGGTCGTCGTCCGCAGAACCGGTTGGCGTGGTAGCCCTGGCAGCCGGGGTCATGTCGGATGAGCGTCCTTCGTTTTTTGATGGGCAGAGATCTGCCGCTTTGGTTGAAGAGCCTGAAGGGCGTGACCTCTGATGTGAATGATATGAGCCAAGATATTTCGTTCGTGACTGGGTTGGGCCCAAGGCGGGACGGTCGAGCAAGGACAGGCTTCTGTCCTGTCTGTGCGAAGACCTCATCTTCAACGAGTGTGGCTGGGTCCAGGACGTCCCCGCCAATGCTGTGTAGTTTTGTTGGGCATCGCGGCACAACGTATGTGTGCCACTTGATAGGCGTCTCGACTTGGTGGGCGCCGAGGCATTCCGCCAGCTTTGCCTTACTTGTAAGTAGTCTTTCCTGTATTTGCTTGTTTCGCGGCTTCAGAGAGTAACCTGTGCTGATATGGTAGACGTGGGGAAGGTCCGCTAGCCCCAGGCCAACGGCCTTACAGACGATCTGTCGTACGGCGAACGGTGCGATCTTCCGAGCGGCCGCTAAGCTTTCTTCCGGGACGCGGGCAAAGATGCGGAGGTCCTCCTTCGGCTGCGCCTGCGGCTGATCCTCGGCGGGGAGTGTGGCCTTCGGGCGGGCAGAGCTCTGGCAGCTCTGGCCGCTCCGGGTCGCCGCAGTGGTGTTGCCCGCCATCGGTGCGACGACAGCCGCCCAACTCCGGGCCGCTATTGGGCTTGTCTCGTGATTGATCAGTCTCTTGAGGGTTTGAATGACATAGGCAGTGGCTTCTTTCGCGATCTGCTTTCTAGAACCGTCAAAGCTGGCGACAACGCTGTCGACGGACCGTGCAATGGTCAGAAAGACGTCTTTCCGTGCCTCGTACTGTCTAGCTTCTTCTGCAAGGGCTGTCAAGACGGACCCTGTGGCAGATCCGCTCGGAGCAGATGCGGTAGAGGCTGCGGGCCCCTCGGCCGAGGTAGGGGCGTCGGTGGTGGCATCAAGCTGGCTTCCCGTTAGGCTGGGCCGGGTCGGCTGTGCCTCGGCGTCGCGGCGTCGCTTAGCTCTTGAGGTGGGGTTCGGCTCCGGAGGTGTCCCGGAGCCTGGTTCGGGGTCGGCTTGGTCGGCCGACATCAGTCCGGTGCCCGACGGCGGCTGTGAGGCCATCGCGGATGCGGGCTCCGGCAAGGGGAGGTGAAGAGTTTTCGGCTGTTAGTAATTTGGTGGTAGGCTCACTCATTCACTAACAGCAGATGCCAAGAAAAATTAGGCGAGAGGGAAGTTGTGGAAAACCTCTAGGTGGCGAGGTGGGAGGTGAAGCTAGCCTTGGTAACCAAGACAGCTACACCCGGCTTCTCTAAGGAGCAATCTTTCCTTTCCTCAACTCAATTCTCTCCCTTCCTTTCGTCCTCACCATTCTTCACACCAAAGCCATACCGAGCCTCTCCCGCGAAAGAGCAAAACCCTTCTGCTAATAAAATCATTACCAACTGCACAACACGCGAGACAAGTTGACTCTGCACAAATCCTGTACACTAAGAAGTATCATACGCGACGCGAAGCGTTCACCGGCAGGTCCGAGGTCGTTTGCGACCGAACCAAGAGAGATGGACCGCCAAGTCCCTAACAACAAGCGACAGCGGGAGGCCGCAATGGGAGACTGGCCCAAGATGCCGGGACAGTTCCCAGGAGCTCGATCTGTCCCTCCTCTGGTATTTAATGAGCCCTGTTGTTCGAGCGGCGTGATACTTACGACGTGTCGCTCTAGGTACAGACGAGAAGCGCCCAGTGGCCTGATGTACGATTGGCAGAGAACGCAACGAAGGCCCTGGCATCTCCTACTGCCAACCCCGAAGTCGAGGAGTTTCGCAAATGGCGCAGCGAAATTGAGAAATCCCTGACCGATATTCACCTTAAGCTCGGCTACCTGCTTTCTGAGACCGAGGAATTCCGCGCGATGGAGGCGCATTATAAGAACCTCCAGGAGAGCACGCCGATGGGCACTAATCTGTCCAATTCTTGCCACCGGCTTGATCTTCATCAGCAAACCATTGTGGAGACTGTGCAAAAGTTGGATACCACAATGAAGCAGGTTGACGACCTCACGCGCGAAGTCACTCACTTGAGGGATGGCTCTGAGGTCACTGTGTCGTTTAGATCGTCGGGTCGCAAGTGAGTCCTTGGAAGAATATCTCTAGCAGATCGGTACTAACAGTTTGGCAGGCAGTAGATGATGTCGTTCATAACGGATTTTCGCACAAGATTGGGAGCAGATTGCATTTCACGATCCTACGTTCCGCCAAGGTTATTTGGTGGGTAAAGCGAGATGCACTTCTTTTGTTTATGATCATGACAATATCTTTAACACAAGGGAGTTTGCGTTGCTTGGATCACTTTAGGGAAGAATAGAGGATCGATGAAAGAAGAAAGGAAGGAGAAAACCATTGTGGTACTAGGATGGTATTTCTTTGACGGACAGACACGTAGAGGAGCGCTTGCTGTTTCACAAAGCTTATGATGCAATTTTCTGAATCGCTCTCATGGCAATTGAGACATAGACCTAGTAATATAGTGGTTTGCTACGGAACTCTGGGAGTCTAGCAATATTTCAGTGCTGAAACGGGGCAAGGAGGTCAGTTCTGTTGTCTGCGACGTTGCCCAAAGTTGATGTAAATCCGTGCTGTTTGATGCCCTCCAATGCAGAAGAAGATCCGGAGTCTTCCTTCGCCGGAGTCTGCCGTTGTTTCCCTGATGCAACCTCTAGGACTGCTCTGATATCCGGTATCTTTCCGTCGAGTGATGACCTCCAAGCTACGTGATCATCAGGACGAATGAGAACCGCGTCTCTACCCCATACCATCCTAGCCTGGGCCTCTCCGGGCAAATGAATCTTCGTTAGTGGAATCCTGAGCATGTCAGCGGCGGTCTCAAACCCCTGGCTCCAAATCCCAGCTTCTGTGAAGTCAACGATTGAGAATTCTGGTCCGAATAGGTCGAAAATACTGGTTTTGCCATCCTCTAGGTAGACATGAGGAGCACGCCCACCCGGCCATAAGGATGGCACAAATGTTCGCGGGTTCCATGAAGGCTCCTGTTCTTCTTCCCCAGCTTTGTCCTGGAGGATGACAGGCGATCCATTGTATCGATATCCCATTTCGATTCCGTGGTCCTTATTCTCACCTTGGTGGGCCTCGGTATGTGCCTTTATGTGGTTTAACAGAAGTTTACGCTCCTCCCTAGCGGAAAGGACATCTGGGCCTCCGTCGGCCACCCATTTGACGTACATCTGATGAACCTGGAAATGTTGACCAGACCGTTCGATGTTGCGAATTGCAACCGGTTTTCGTTCGACTTCGTACGAGCGGATCAGTTCTTGCCCTCCCCAGCCATTAAGAACAGCCGATAGTTTCCATCCCAAATCAAAAACGTCGCCGACAGCCGTGTTCATGCCGTATCCACCAGTGGGAATGTTTTGATGCGCTGCGTCTCCAGCTAGAAACACTCTCAAACTTTCCGAGGCAAAGCGCTCAGCAATAGCGATGTTTGGGCGCCACGAGCTGCAAACGAGGATTTCGTCCACCTTGATAGGATAAGGAGCCAAAGACCCGCCGAGCCCTTGGTATATAGATTCTGTTGGATCAAGGGATCTCCAATCAGTGTCGAGAGATATGGGAATATGGATCGTCCATATGTCAATTTCGTCTTGAGATATTATTACGCTGCCGCTGGTGAAGAAGATATGCCAGAACTGGCCTTGCTTGTGCAAAGCCGTGAGATCTCGCGACTTGAAGTGAATGAGATACATCGCAGAAGGTCTGGATTTTACCACATTAGAGATTCAGGGTTTCTAGTCTTCAACAGAAAATCATGCTAACTCACACAGGACCACCAATCATCTTGATGTCAAGTTGCCGACGGACGCTACTGCCAGCGCCATCACAGCCGACCAGATACTGACTGGTGACCAAGTGCCGCTCTCCAGTGACGACGTTGAAGAGTTCCGATTTCACCCCGTCGGAGGTCTCTGTACAACTTTCGAATCTGAGGCCAAAGTGATCTTCGACTAGCTCTTCGGACTCGATGCGATGCTTCAGCCAGGCTTCAAAGATAGCCTGACTGCAACGCTGGTAAGGCTCCCTTGGCATGGAACCATCATTGCAAGCACGGATACGCTGGCGCCATTCGTCTGGCGAGGGAAGATCCTACTTTCTCGTAAGAAACACAAAGCCATTGGCATAGCAGGGGTATCCGGGCCAAGTATTAGCTTACCCATTTGCTAACGAGCTCTCCATTTTCTGAGAGGCCCGTACTGAAGAGCACGTTGAAAGAGTAGTGCTGTGGGACGCCTTGAGTCCGCAAGTCATCGGCAATCCCGAGTCTTCTAAGCAGCTCCATACTTCGACAATTAGTGATATCCATTTTTGGCCATTTTGTTGAATCTAGGTTTCGTTCAGCTATCAAGCTTTGAACACCATTCTTCGCCAACTGCAGTGCTAGAAGCAACCCAGCGGGGCCAGCGCCAACGACCAAGACTTGTACGTGATGCTCAATTACCTGCGGAATCATCAGTCATAAAAACGTCGAACCAGGCAGTTCAGCAATAAAATTCGACGTACGATTGTTGAGCCCATAGTTAGTGAGGTCAAATCATTCGATTCCGGCTAGCAAATCCTTAATTGAAGTCGCATTTCTCAGAATGACGACAATATTTTCCTTGGATGACTTTGGGCTTTTTGTGCATTGGCACCTCGATCGGCGAGAATATTATCAAAACCCCCACCGTGCCGGCGTCTACCGCGGTGATCTCCGTCCGGCCGAACTCTTGTCCAAGGCCCTTCACTTGGTCGCACGTGCCGAGCCAATGTGCCCGCCAAGGACGGCATTTCGGAACGCCGTGGTTGACCGTCCCCACACGGGTACTGGGTATCTATGTACCTAGAGTAGCCATCTCAGCAACTTTAAAGTTCAGAGATGTTCAGGTGCAGTTACCTTGACAGATTCACGTATAATGGCAGTTCCAGTCAGAAGCTGCATGCTATCAATATCGTATCATATTGAGACGTGACATGCAGGTTTGCAGATGCTGAGGAAATTAGAGAAGACCGGTGCTTCGCTGATGGCTGAAATCGAATAACTTGTTCAAAGGTGCAATAGGTCCAAGATAGATAATACATGTAACAGAGGGTCGATTTTGATTACCCCATGAGGAATGCGTTGCCGATCTAGCTCCCGTTGAAGCGGCCTGTGCCCAAGCAGCCCCTGCATCACATCCCGTAAACCCCGGACGGCCCCTCACCTGGAATCTGGGGTAGCCAGCGGGGCACATCTTCAAGCTGCTTGAACTTGCTTCATTCATACATCGACTTGTTCCTCGTCGTCATCTAGGCGTCGAGTACATCCACTCCGTTTCGCCCAAAGTCTTGCGATTGCCGGGTTTATTCTCGTCCTGACTACGTACGACTTGCAACCCTAGAGTCACGAACGTCTCCTCCAGCATCGTTGCACAGGCTTGATCCAGATGGAGGTCGAAGCAAGTATCACCGGCTTGGGACCGATAAAAGATGCCCGGATCTCAAAAGACAGCAATATCATTGCAGGAATTTCCCCAGAGAGGGGATTTCGCGCTTGTATCGAGTGCCGACGGTAAGTCGCCGCCTAAAGACTATGAGTCGAAGTCACATCACTGTTTCTCCTACTCTTCCCGGCTTAATCATACTGACTTCTTCCAACGTAGAAAGAAGACAAGGTGTATGCAAGAGACTCTGAATCCTCCTGCGAATCTACCCACGTCACTCACCTTAAAGCTGTAGGCGACATGCGTCAACCCATATGCGGCCTTTGTCGCAGAACAGGAGGGTCTTGCACATTCCCGACAAAGAGGAAAGCCCCTGAAGTTCGGAAACGACCTGCAAAGCAGACGGAATCAAACGTTATAGATTCTCAAAGGCTTGGTCAGATCCAGTCTCATCTCAAATGCGATAATTACGGTCTATACTAAATCTCTGCCAGAACATCTTGTCAGCCTTCTTGAATCTAGACTCGACGAGACCCCAAAAAGCAAAAGCTCCACAGGAGAATCTCCGGGAAGAGAGCAAGGCAGCGCTCAATCAAGTGCTACGAGCCCTAGTTACTCCGGATCAGTTTGGACTTGTCGAGAAGATGCGGAGCAGGACGTCATCATAACTTTAGCCTCTACTCCGGCCAACTCAACAAGCCATTGTCTTGGATCCAGAGCTGAACAAAAAGTCGAAACCAAACCTAGAACTACTGACAAAAGCACAAGAGAGACTTTATACCGGCCCCAGATACCTGAAAAAGTGGTGACAGAGCTCGTCAATCTATACTTCGACAAGATTCAAGCATGGTTGCCATTGCTTCATCGGCCAAACTTCTTCGCCAAGTACATGGTTGATGGTAGCTTCCAAGAAGACAGGCTACTTGAGATGTCGCTAGAAGAGGGTCTGCTGTTACATGGTATCTTTGCTCTTGCCGCGCGACACTCAAATAATGAGTACTTCAAGGGATTATCGTCACCGAATCGTGGGGAGAGCTTCGCCGAACGGGCGATTCAATATTACGGCAAACTGCGATCGTCCGATAGCGAGACAACGTTGGAATATTTACAGGGGTGTATATTGTTGGCCTTTTATCTCTACACGGCCGGCCCAAGTCATCAAGCATGGATACTCACCGGGGTATGTGCTCGCTTAGCTTACGACCTGGACCTGTGCTATATGGACGAAGAAGACGGCGGCAATGAGATGGCGTACACAGAGTGGTCGGCAGAAGAGGAGCGTAGGAGAGCATTTTGGCTTGTATGGGAGATCGATACGTTTGCTTCAACCCTGTCAATGAGGCCGCGAGGACTCAACAGCCAACGGATCGTTGTGCGTCTCCCCGCCAGCGATGAGGCGTGGTTTTCCAACCGTCCATGCGAGTCGCCAGTTATTCCCCTTGATCCATCACAGGCTTGGAAAGTCTTGCTCGACTCCCCGAACAAAGACGAACGAGCGTGGTTCCTCGTGGCCAATCATCTAATGGCTTTAGCATACGAGGCAGCTTCAGGCCCGCAGAAGTCTCAGCGAGAACATAGCAATTTGGCGAGCTCAATCACTTACTTCTCTCTTGCAGTTTCTCAGAGATTTGGACTGGAAACAAACCCACCTGTCTTCACTGCCAAGACTTTTGCGAACGCCAATTGGATTGTTGGCATGCATTTGATGTTGGCGAATACTCGAGCGTGCTTACACGCTCTGACAGTGGCACCAGCGTCGGGTGATGAGACGTTTGGAGATGACTATTCGAGAATCTTCAATCGTTGGCACCCCGAATACATCGCCCTCAGTCACCCATTCCTTGCCGGAACACTTCTCTCTGCTCGCACTTTTCCATCTACGTTCTCGTCGCGTTCATTGAGCTCATCATGTAACCAAGAGCTTTCGACCCTAATCCTTTCTCACTTTGCTACTTTTTGGAAGCTGGGCTCTGTGCTGCTGGGTGAGTGCCTCATTTTTCATACTGAGACAATCTACGCGGTCTAATGATGCAAATTCTGGCAGGCCTGATGACTTCCAAGTCAGTAAACGATGCACTATTTCTCGAAAAACAATGCTCCATAAAAAAATATTGCAAGATTTATTTTACTCACTCGAATCTGCAAAATGAGTCACTTAAGGCCACAAGCCAAGCGCGATCGAGTATGTGGCAGTCTAGCAATAGACCTGTCTGTGAAGGGGCGTCGGAGCAAACCGACATTTGCCAGTCTCCAGAGGAGCTTTGTGACATTGGACTGGGGCTGGATCAGATTGCGGACAAGGCACCGCAGTTTTCAGAAAATACCTTTGAGGGGTTGTATAGCTGGTGCTCTCCCATGCAGATGGAGTATCTATGCGGTGATAGTTCAGAGTTCAACTGCTTCGAGTCGAACCTCTAAGCTCAACATATGAACTATAGCTACCTTGAAACTGTCCACTATTAACATTTGGTGAGATTTCGTGGGTGATTCGCAGGTACTTGCATGCTCTTGTCGACCTTTTCTCGCTGATCTAGTCATGACAGAAACCTCGCCAAATCGTGACCCTGCGACGTTTCGGACATCTAACATGTGTCCCGTCCACTTTGCGCGTCAGAAGACGATCCGATTCGCAATCCTTCCAGTCCAGAGATCTCTACTTCTACCAAGTCATCGTCCTTGAGGAAGGCGCCTCCGAAACAAATGACCCCAGAGGAAGTGGCCGTCATGATTACTGTTCCCTTCCGCAAAACCGTGCCTTGAGAGAGGTGGACTGGTAGATGGTGAGCGACAGAAGCCAAAGGACGGTTTCATACAAAACTCTTTGGTCAGAACGCTGTCCAATCGTCTTCTTCGGAGGACAATTAATAGCAAGATATCCCTACGGATGAAAACCCCAAGATACTCAATGGCCTTCTTTGCCAGGAGACCGTGGGACGCGGGCGTCCTAAAGCTATCTATTACTACGAGGATATCCAGATAATAATCGTCAGGCACCCAGCTACTAGACGATGCATAACAGCCGTAGCTATCAAATTTATCTATCACAAAGGCGCGAATAGCAAGCCCAAGCTATACGTATTTCATTATATACCCTAATAAGAACGTAATTATATACTAATAGTTATAGAACGATTTTCTACTTTACGCTGATTGTCTACTATTTAAACCGACTGACTCGGTCAGTAAGTTTACAGACCCGGAGGAACTGTTCCTGTATCCAGACGATTTTGTCCCTATGCAGCCTGCCACAGATAAGCTCTCCGCCCTCTTTTTACAGCACTCTAATCAGGCTATTCAGGTGAAGCAGTGCGTGCGAAGGGCCTTGAATCAGTATATGTCGCTTATAATCAGAGAGACTCATTGCCTGGTCCCCTCGGATATACTGCATACGTGTAGCTTCGTCAAAGTCTTGGTCGTGGTAGTTGGGGATTCTGATCGCTGGGTCCGCTAAGTCGTGCAAGCCTCCGTGATTTTGGCGATTACCCAGGTAAAACGGCATGGACCGGCAGATGGAGTCCACCAACTTCCTGCCGTGATTGGGATCTGGGAAATTGGAATCCCCGGTAGCAATCAGGAGAGTTTGCTGCAGCGCCTCGGGGGGCGCT
The DNA here is from genome assembly GCF_030867785.1 of Colletotrichum acutatum. Classification (NCBI taxonomy): domain Eukaryota; kingdom Fungi; phylum Ascomycota; class Sordariomycetes; order Glomerellales; family Glomerellaceae; genus Colletotrichum; species Colletotrichum acutatum. The sequence continues at coordinate 10,790 of NW_026849278.1, read as the reverse complement.
TTCGCAAGCAGACAGAACTCCATCCGCAGGACCATGAGCCGGCAAACGCGCCAGACATTCCATATCGTGGCAATCTGGACGGTCGGGTATATATCGCAGAACCCGAAATAAGCAAAGGTGTCTTCTTGGGGTCTTTTATAAGGCAGCCATGAGGCCGGCACTAGCTGAACCCAATCCAAGAGCTGTGCGTTAACGGACGAAGCGTCCTGCCACCAAGTCGCAAGGGTCAGACCATCCAGCTTATTCTTGGCCAGCCCGCACATAAACGTGGATAGTCTCTTTTGCAAATTGGCAATCGAGAGCCCGATCAGGTCCAAGACTGCACTCGGGTTAGCTGGCATAGAATAGTCCCACCCTGCATGGAACCAAATATCCAGGCCCGAGGTGTCGTCTGGTTGCATTTCCATATATGTCGACACATCACAGTGCCGCAGGTAGCTCCTCAAGTATGCGCGGCAATCCGTGTCCGAGACGCTCTCAGCGCCATGTTCGAGCAATGCACGAGCCCCTTCCTGGTGGGCGCGCATAGTATGCTGGTGCGTCGACCGAGCAGCAAGGCTCTCGTAGAAATGCATCAAGATAGCGCTGAGTACGGTACTGTCTTTTAACCGCTCGAGGGGATCATTGAGAGCTGCTCGCAGGCGACTCAACGCCCTAGTAAACGGAGGATGAGGCGTTCGATAGCTGTTTCTTGGAGTTTTCCATAAGCTCCAGAGCTTCGTTGACACGGCAGTCAGGACGGTCGAGAGGACAGAATCCGGATGCTCCTTGGATACGACAGGGAGAAGAGGCTCCAAGAAACCCTGGGTCGAGCGAAAGCTGCGTCCTAAGCCCGCGATCGAGGTGAGGAAGAAGCAGACAGCGAATGATTCGTCACCGGGGGAAATCGTTGCTGGTATGACAGCCCGCGTTGTCCATTCTGACGTTATCGACATGCGAGGGCTCCTTAACCGTGATGTCGGCGTAAGGAGCCTTGCGCCATTGCTCTGATCCTTGAACCGAATTCCGCCTGTCTTTTTCTGTGATTCGTAACCTCCACACACACGCCCCAGTCGGAGGCATTCACGACAGCTTGGTCTGTCCTCGTCGCATTTTACACGTCGTTTGCGACATGTCGAGCAGCCCTTTGAGGGGCCATGGTTGACCATGTCTGCTGCACGATGATCAACAGGACTGATGTCGCTTCTAGTTGAGAGTTGCCACGCGGCCGGTTCTTTTTGCGATTCGTCGCGTCCAGGGACTGAGTTATAAATACCGTCATGCGGAGATTAGATAGCGTTGCGAGCGAATTATAGATTGTTGAGTTAGAGTCCAGGACTCCTCATCGGCCGGACTTGTGTGAAGCGTTTGCGATGGGAGACGCGAAAGTCGTGGGGTGGCTGGAACTAGAGAGTGGCAGAGCATTACAAGGCGACCAATCGCAAAGAAATTGCCTTATCCGTCCTAGTCGCCGCGTCATTCATAATAGCCTCATGGTTCCCGGGAGTGCGCAACTAGAAAAATACCAATCGCAAAAAGCCTCGATGCATGGCTAGTGCATAGTGTAGGCGTAAATTGGTTGTGGGCTGCTCTCGCCGGAACAGATTGTAAGAACAAGCGAATGAAGATAAAAGGCAGTGCATCGCCGACAAAATTATAGCATGATCAATACCGTGACCAGCAACTCTACCCATTTTCCTCTACTCTACACTTACTTCTGAGTGCCTTTCAAAATGAAGTCAACTTCCTTGTTCAGTGCTGTTCTCCTGGGGTCAACGGTAGCTTCAAGCTCCATTCTTCCCCGCGACTCTGAGCCATCGATCTCGCCAAAGGAGCCAGAGGATCCCATCATCCTCTTGAGCAAGGATGAAAGCTTCCATTTCGAGCTGCTCTTCACCCTTGGAAACACCATATTCGGGGCCGGCGACGTCAACGACGTCTTAGCCGCAGCGAAAGACATCAAGGCCGGGAACTTCACCAGCTGGCTTGAGACCTTCCACGCGTTGGCTAAATACACTAAAAACCAAGCCGAGGATGCGGACAATGCGTACGATCCATTGAACGTCCGGGAAGCCTGGTTCGCTACATCGAGCTACTACCGTCAGGCCGACTTCTACAACCATGCGAACTGGACGGACCCACGTATCAATAGCTTCTGGCTCGAGCAACGCGCTGCGTTCGATAAGGCGCTTGCTACACTGCCCGTTCCTGGCGTACGTATCCAGATCCCGACCGACAACTTCACCATTGAAGCAATCTGGTACACATCCGCAGCCAACGGGGTCAAACGGCCGACCTTGATTATCGGCAACGGATACGATGCTAGCCAGGAAGATTCCTACCACTCGTTCGTTAAACCAGCCTTGGCCCGTGGCTGGAATGTTATGACCTACGAAGGGCCAGGGCAGCCCACTGTTCGCCGCAATGATGACATTGGTTTCATCCCTGATTGGGAGAATGTTCTCACGCCAGTGATAGACGAGTTGATGAATCGCAAAGGTTGCTTCGTCGATGAAGACCGGCTGGTCCTTGTTGGCGTTTCAATGGGTGGGTATCTAGCCGCTCGTGCCGCTGCGTTTGAGCCTCGGATCAAGGCTCTTATTCTCAATGGCGGCGTGTGGAATGTCTATGAGGGATACGCCAGTCAGCTGACCCCGGACATGAAGGAACTTCTCGCTGCGGGCAAGCAAGAAGAATTTGATGAGGCTGCCTTGCCGCTCTTGGATAGCCCATTGGTGTCCACAACGATGCGCTGGGGTCTAGGACACGGATTGTGGTGCTTCAAACAGCATTCCCCGTATCTATGGCTCGAATCGCTTAAGCAGTACACTCTTGAGGACGTGGTTGAGAAGATCAACGTACCCGTCCTTGTCGTTGATTCCGAGTTCGAGGGGTTCTTCGCTGGCCAGCCGGAGGTTGTTAAGGACGCACTTGGCGACAGGGCAACTTATAAGTTCTTTAATAGAACAGCTGGATATCACGTTCAAGTTGGGGCTGGGCAAGAGTGGAGTAGGTACCAGTTTGCCTGGCTAAATAAGATACTAGGGTAAGTAGGATCAGCTTTTGTATATTACGACCTGGCCTAGAGGTTAGTTATCAAGATTAAAGGTTTTAGGTTCCTAATATTGTTTATAACAAAATAACTTTTATATTTCTGATATGACCTTGAATGATCTTGTTCTTTACGCTTTGAGCTTTGATTAACTATATTAACCCGAGAGATGTTGGTCAAGAGGCCGGGCGGCATTCCCGGTGAACCCGCTCAATGCCGCGGTGCAGTCAGCGGTCAATAAATGCGCAATAGACCACTGTGACACCCGTTGCATTGCGTTACATATACGAGCAACCGTTTTGTTCATCCAATAGTCTGCATATAACCTGATTCACCGTCCGCAAACCCTTCCAATCTATCACTTATCGCGAGTTGGACCCATGGCTTCATTATCACAGAAGATCAGGGTCGTTCGCCTCGCCTCGGTGTTGTATCAGCACGTCGACGTCGAAAAGGCCGCCGAATTCCTTGAGGACTTTGGCCTTCAAGAGGTGGCTCGGCAGGGCGAACGCATCTACTTTGCCGGTTTCGGTGTTGACCCGTACGTCTATGCGGTTGAAAGATCTCCCGGCTCACGCCGCGCGTTTATTGGCGCAACCTGGGTCGTTGAGAACGAGAGCGACCTTGAGGTCGCCGCGGATCACCCTGGCGCTACAGGCATTCAGGACGAGAAAGGTCCTGGTCGTGGTAAAAGAGTGGACATTGTCGACCCAAATGGCTACCATGTTGGATTCATTCACGGCCAGGCCCCAAGAAGCGAGGTAGACAATGGGGACAAAAGCCGGATTGCTGACAATGAGAGACCTCCCACCAATCTGGTCGACGAAAAACCAAGAAAAGGTCGTTCAAAACGCTTCAGCTACGGACCTAGTCCAATTCACAAGTTGGGGCATTATGGATTCATGGTCCCCAAAGACACTTACGAGAAAACGCTGAAGTGGTACACTAGCCTCATGAACCTAGTGCCTACTGACGCGGTCTTCGACCCTCAGACAAACAAAGACACGACTTGTTTCATGCATATTGATAGAGGCAGCACTTTCACTGACCACCATGTAAGTGGCAGAGCTGTGGGATCTTTGGTGCATCTATTGATTACGAACACAGAGCTTTTTCCTCGGCGCCCATCCGTTTAGTCAGACGCCTTTTGTTCATCACGCTAGCTTCGAGGTTAATGATATGGATACCCAAGCTCTTGGCCACGAGTGGCTTTTGAAGAAGGGATACACCAACTGCTGGGGAATTGGACGGCATGTCTTGGGCAGCCAACTATTTGACTACTGGTAAGCATGAGCGCGTTTCCCAATACTCCAAAGAACATGTGTCAAACAGTGTAGTAACTTGATATCCGCCATAGGTTTGATACCTCGGGGAACATCCTTGAACATTATTGTGATGGAGACCTGGTCAACGAGGACACTGAAGCTACACGGTCTCCAGAAGCACCAGATTCACTCCATGTTTGGGGTCCAAACGTTCCTCTCGGTTTTGTGACTGGCAGAATTGAGGATGCAGGGAAACTCGCAATGCCATCAGCGACTTGAAGTCTTAATTGACGCAGTGCATATGGGCATGCAGTAAGCGTTCGTATGTTGCGAGGGTTCGGCTTAGCTGATGCAGCGATGTGAGACGCCATATGCAGTCATATGTAGTTTTATTCGATGGCAAATTCAAGAGTCTGCCGGGGCGTATTCAAAGATCCTACCTGGCATAGAATTCATTTCTATGAAACTGGCGACAAGTTTTCCCGGCCTATGCACAATTCTTCATAAAAGCTGTCTTTGATCGGGCGAACAAATGCTCCAGTCTTTCCGGTCGCTGGCTGCAGAACGTAGAATAAGAGCTCACAAAAGTATTCAAAATACCGCCAACTTAAAGCTTTCGCATGGCATTTTTATCCAAAGTTTTGATGCTTACCTCTATGCCGGCAACGAGGTAGTAGTTACTGCCATTATGTGACACATGGATATGCAATGTGGGAGCCTTTTTTCTTACACGCCTCCGGAGAAAGTTCGTGGCTAGACAGGTTTGTTGGCAGATTTGCAGGATAATTCAACGCCTGTCCTCGAAATCTGCAGGGATGAAGCTTCGAGGAATGCGGGTGATGGTCATGGGGTCAGTCGTGTTACGGTTAGCTATCGCATCGGCAAAGCTCGGTCAATGGCGGTAAACCCATCGTTCCGAGCTCATTTTGACATCGGTCAGCATTCCCCCTTTTGGCAAGTCGTTTCCATCAGCTCTACGCGTCACTGTGACGAGGAATTGGTTCTGTTGGAACAGTTCTATATATGAATCGTGCTCGGGAATGCAGCACAGCTCCTTCTATTCACGCATTTCGATCGCACCTCTTGAATGAACACCCATACCTGACATACCTATAAGTTTGCTGGAATCAAGATGAAGGTGGTCATTATTGGTGCCGGAATCGGTGGTCTGGTTTGCGCCATATCCTGTCGTCGGGAAGGCCTCGAAGTTGTAGTTCTCGAACAAGCTGCTGCTTTACAACCTGTAAGTGCCATCTCGATGCACCCTGAAGCTGAAGACCTGAGAGGGTCGCTGACAGCGTGGGTTCGATAGGTCGGCGCAGGAATACAGATACCTCCCAACGCTGCCCGGATCCTTCGCAAGCTCGGCCTCGTACCTCAACTGCTAGACAAGGCTACTTTGGTCGATACAATTGACTACCTTCGATACAAAGATGGCGAGGTTCTGTATCAGATGGAAGGCGGCGAGAAGATGAAGGAATTATATGGCGATGTTTGGATGTCAGTTAATGCCTTCGACCTTAGCGCTCGACGCGAGGTGCGATGCTGATGAAGCTGAGTCTGACCCTCTCTTAGGGTTATTGCTCGGCCACACTACCACGGCGTATTATGGAGCGCGGCCAAGGAGGCTGGCGTAGAGTTACGACTTGGCGCGGAGGCAGTGGCAATTGATTTTGAGGACTCAAGCGTGCGCCTTGTGACTGGCGAAATCGTACGAGGTGATGTTGTCGTTGGTGCCGATGGTCAGTTGTGCCCACATTTCAATTTGCTATTTCTTGAGATTTATCCGAGACTGATGAAAGATGTCCCTACTAATACCACGGAGGTCTCTGGTCGAGGTCGAGGGATCAGATTCTTGGCCGACTCTCGCCTCCGTCTGAGACGGGAGACCTTGCATATCGAGCCACCTTGACTTTGCAGCAGATGAAGGATTTGAAAGACCCTCGAATAGACGACTTAATCGAGCATAAGACAGTCAAATGCTGGATAGGCCCGAACAAGCATTGTGTTCTTTATCCCATCGGTGGTGGACAAGTATTCAACCTTGTCATTTTATGCCCAGATGACATACCCAAAGACATGAGACAGGCGCCTGGGGATGTGGAGGAGATGCGAGCTTTGTTCGTCGGCTGGGATGAAAGGTCCGATTGAAATTCTCTTACACTAGAGTATTACTAACCCGATCCATGTAGACTGACGAAAATGCTATCATGTGTCCCGTCCGTTTTAAAATGGAAGCTGTGTCACCACGAAGAATTGCGATCGTGGAGGAAGGTAATTATTCTACGGACCGAGTATCTGCAAGTGATCACTGATTTCAACAGGGACCCATAGCCTTGCTTGGCGATGCATGCCATCCAACGCTGCCATATCAAGCGCAGGGCGCAGCAATGGCAGTAGAAGATGGTGCTGTTCTGGGAAAGCTGCTTGGGCAGTTGATGAGCTCAGGTCTATATCATGATGGGGCCAGAGACACTATACTGGACATGTTGGAGATCTACGAGAACCTACGAAAGTCTAGGACCACCATTAACGTTCAGGGAGCGAGATCAAATCAGCGTGCATATCATTTGCCAGACGGCCCCATTCAGGAGTCTAGGGATGCTTGGCTTAGGTCTCAACCTAGAGGAGCTTCACCTGATGGTTTCACTCTTGCTGACACGGCTTACCTCGGAGTTATTCTGGGATTTGATGCCTTGGAGGAAAGTGTTTATGCTTTCGAAAATTGGAAAGCAGGCCAGGTACAAACCTTGCCGAGATACAATTTGTAGTGGTTTATAAAGGCGAGCCGAAGCACTGATCTCTAGAGACTTCGTTCTTTCTGCCTTGAACAGTACAGAAGTAGAGGCATCCTTTGACAGATTGAACATCAAGTGCTCCGTGGAGGAAATTCAGACATATTGTAAATACATCAAAGGCGGCGCAGACACAGGAGCTATGGCCGACACGCCGCATTGAGCCACCCCCTTCCTTGGGGGGAGAGGGGGGGGGGGTTCGAAACGCTGGAGTTCTGAAGGTTGGAAACACTAGAAATACACGAATGTCACTGAACTGTCTCATTTGGGGCCCAAAGGTTGCAAATTACCATCCATGTGAAGCGGCATGCGCGGTCAAAGCAGAAGTGCCGTCTCGCGGCCTTCGACGGGGAGCTGATTCCTGCCATGGCCAAATTTGACCATGAGATCGGATGTCGCGCGGGGTAAGAGCCGTATCTTCTCCCCGGGCTTGGCCGTTCCCACAGTCTTCCTCGAATTTGAGACTCTATAGGCGAATATTCAACAGAAGGAATTTAGTTTCCAGGTGGATAGCGGCCATCTTCAATATAATTGAGACTCCCATACAAGTGATATTCTTTGTACACTTGTCCAGAGCAGAGTCTTTTGCCTTGAAGTCGCCCTCAGCTTATCCCCCATCAAACCTGCTGACTCGTAACTAAGTGTTGCACCTCGGGTATGGATCTTCTATGCTTGATCGTTGAGGCTGGCCTCATCAGTCAAGCGTTTCTTTGCTTATCCATTGCATTATCTATTCTATTCCTTTGGGTCTACTTTCCAAGTGGCTTATCGCCTATACCAGGTCACTTCCTTGCCAAGAATACCAACGTGTGGAGGTTGATTGATGTGGCCAGAGGACGAGCCCACGAGACGCATTTGGCATTGCACAAAAAGCATGGGCAATACGTGCGCCTTGGTCCCAGTGTTGTCAGTATACAAAACTTGGAGGTACTCAAAACTATTTACAGTATCAAGAACCCCTACAAAAAGGTGACCGTGATGGAGTTTGCTCTGAATCAAGTAGACTACTCACTGACCACCTCATTGCAGAGTGACTACTATAAAGTCGCACAACAGATGGCTGGAGGAAAATTAGCACCCACGTTGTTTTCTACAGTGGATGAACAACACCACTCTGCAATCAGACGACCAGTCTCTTCCACTTATGCCATGGGTAATGTGGTAGCGCTTGAAAAGGGGGTTGACGAACTCATCAAGGCTTTACTTGGTCGCCTAGACAAATTTGCTGCAGGCCAGGAAGTCTGCGACATCGGGATGTGGCTCCAATTCTGTACGCGTAATTTTGAGTCGGGCGGACATATCACTCTGCTGACAATAAGACAGATGCTTTTGATGTGATAGGCAAGATTACTTTTGGCAGGCCATTGGGCTTCTTAAGCGAAGAAAAGGACGTGGATGGCATCATAAAATCTCTCATTAGGGCTCAGGACTATGTTGCTGTGGTTTGTATCACTCAACTTTTCTTTGAAACTGGCAGTCAAACTTTCGAAAAGTTGAGAATGTTGCTGACTATGAAGAAAACAATCCTAGATTGGACAAATTCCATGGCTCGACTATTTGCTTCTCAAAAACCCTCTGCTGAGGTTCTTTGGAGGCGGCACTGGAGCAATCGCCATTTTTGCAATAAAGTCCTTAGAAGAACCTCTTTCCAAGGGCCTGAGTTGTGACGAAAACACGACCGACGACTTTCTTCACCGCTTTTTAGCTGCTAAGCAACATCATCCTGCTGTTGTCACTGACTGTCAAATATTCCAGTACACACTTAGCAACGTCACAGCAGGCTCAGACACAACTGCCATCGCGCTTCGATCAATCCTGTACTTCCTAATGAGAAATCCTCATTGCATGGACCTCCTTCAAAATGAACTATTTCTCGCCCGAAAAACAGGCGCTTTGTCTCTCCCTGTCGAATGGAAAGAAAGCCAGCAGTTGCCATATCTCAGTGCGGCAGTCAAAGAGACTTTCCGTCTCCACCCGCCTGTCGGGCTTCTTCTGGAACGGGTCGTCCCAGATGGAGGGCTTCAGTTACCAGACGGGCCTTTTCTTCCATCTGGTACGATAGTTGGCGCCAATCCATGGGTTGTACACCGCCATTCAGTATTTGGTGAGAATTTGGAATCATTCGACCCCGGAAGATGGCTCCAGAGATTCGACGAGTCTGAGGACGACTTCAACGCCAGAAAATCTCTAATGCTCAGTGCGTCTCTCACTTTCGGTGCTGGACCACGAACCTGCATCGGCAAAAACATCAGTTTGCTTGAGATCTACAAAACTATTCCAACACTGCTTCTCACGTATGAGGTACGTTCTTCAGGACTCAACACTTAGCTGCCCCATCACTGCGCAAACTGGCCGAAATGCTGATGCTGAGGGGATTAAGTTCGAGTTGGACAACAATGCAAGGAGCTGGGAAACCTGGAACTCGTTCTTTGTCAGGCAATCGAACTTCATGGTCAAGTTAAGAAAGGTTCGCGATCAGAATAGTGCTTAAGTCGATCCGGTGATGTAGCGGTGTTTCCATTACAACCATTGCGCGGAGGCGGCTAGCATCAGTAGGTGGCGGCATAAGCCTAATTAAGATTTCCTCGAGAGCCAAATTGACGCCCCTACCAAGGGAATAAGAAAGCTGCCAACCTTGAGCGCAGTCTTCTTCCACGACGCTATCATGTCCTTCATTACCATGACCTGGAACTCTGCTGCTTCGTTGACTCTGGGAAATGGAACATCTGGAATATCGTGACCAAGGAATGGGCAAAGTTTGTCCCATCCAAGTTCTTCCTCGAGTTTGATCACGAGTAGCTTATCCGCTGGAATAAGCTCCTTGACAACCCTGTTGCTGGGGTAAAGTCAGCAAGGTGCTCGGAAATAACCCCATCCTTTCTCGCACTCACTGTCTCTCATAGACCTTGACGGCCTCGCGCTGAGCTTTCTGTTTGTCAGGCCCTAGATACCCCCCATAGAGAACGTAGACAAAGCTGTAGGTCAGTTTGCTGATGTAGTACGTATACGAGTCAAACAATCCGACCAGGCGAATCATGGGTGACAGCCAAAACTCGCCCAGTGGCTGAAAAGTCTTGGCCACAGACTTTCTCCACGCCTCAGGATCACGTTCAGTGAGGACAAATCTGGCGTCTGGGTAGGCTGCGACGAGGTCCTCGAGGAACCATGCGGGGATGTCTGTGATGGCATCGAAATCGCCCAGGAATTTGTCAAAGTCCCCACGGGTGAAAGGTTTGCCGATCCCTTGGGAGCTCGCACGGACTGCGTCGTTCATCATACGCACGTGGGGTACGCCATTCTTGAAGACTTCAAGCTGATGGTAGGGCTTGTAGCCGAGGATCTTGAGTGCGTAGTAGAATCCCAAAGTGGCGTTTCTATTGAGGTTCCCTTCAGCCTTGTAATTCCACTGACATGAATTCTGCTGTGTTTCAATTCTTGTTGAATTGGAAGACTACACTCACCGACCAAAGCTCAACAAGATGACTTTCATCGGTCGAGGCTGCGGGTGCACCGGCTGACGATCGATGTATCGCGACATGATCTTGTAACGCCCACGAAGATTGTTCTGGACAAAAAGTTGCCTGAGAGCTATCAGAGTCGGGGTACAAAGCCAAGACAACTTGCAAGTCGGACTGAACGAGTTTTATCCGGGCTACTACTCACCTTAGTCTAGTACGGATTTCAGGTGCCGCTGACGCC